>NW_021163284.1:0-186085 GCF_004324835.1 Dendronephthya gigantea | reverse complement strand
GCCACCGTTTTTACTTCATAGCCCTGATCACTTTTCAAGTAGTCTGTCACTTACCTAGTGTTAATAATATATAAAAAAATAATAAATGAATAATATTTATTAACGCACCAACAAACACGTACTGTAACAGTTTATCAGTGATGTACGATATGAATAATCAGGTACATGGAGTTATGCTCCAAAACAATGTTATTTTAAAAAAATAATTATAATTTTTTTAAATTTTTTATTAAGCGTGTAGTGGACTTAATTCGTACACAGAAATGTTATAAGTTCGTCATTGCAGGAATATGCTAAAACACCAAGTACATTTATTATTCCGTTCAGGTATATGAAACGATAATGTGAATACATGCGTAATATAAAAACAATGTGGTTATATGACTTTCGTTTGCATCACGGTATGCATGCTCGCTTTGACGATAAAACATATACCTTTAAAGAGACGTTGGATGTTGAGAAAATCCCAGATACCAGCTGAGCTGAAGTCGACGGCCCACAAAAAAACGGCGCGGTGTTCTTTCCAATCAAAAATTTATTTTGAAACGGGACAAATTTATTTATTTTGAAATGGTACGAATTTTTTGTTTCTTTTTGGCGAAACCCGGGTGCAATGTGGATATGTGTGAAATACCATGGATGAATGCCTGTTATTGCCATTCTATTCAAGTCCCGTTCGCTTGTTTTTCGTTTAAAACTGTAGTTATGTTTTATCACAGATAATAAAATATACATGGTTTGGAGACGAAATAAAAGTACAATTCAGCTCATTAATTATGTTATTGTCCAGGTTTATTCAAAAAACGGTTCCTTTCTCGTCACGTGTCGATTGTATTTTAGCCAAACTTAACAATGGTATTCGTCTTGCTAAGCTCCTCAACCTTGACTTGAAAATTAAATTCTATTAACTGTGGTTTTATCAGACTCCAAGCATAAACTTGGGAAAGCACGTCCATACTTAACCATGCATGACATATAAGTGAAAAAGAGATCCCCAATCCAGAAAACAGAATTTTTACGTTAAAAATTATTTCCCAAAAGCTATTAAACGAAGCTGGTTTAATTTGAACAAAATTTGTCCATATTTAACCATGCATGATATATAAGTAAAAAGAAGTGCCGCAATGCAGAAAACAGTATTTTTACTTTAAAAATTCTCTCCCGAAAGCTATTCTACGAAGCTGGTTATATTTGAACAAAATTTGTCCATATATTTAACCATGCATGATATGTAAGTAAAAAAGAGTTCCCCAATCATAAAAACTATATTGTTTTATAAAAAATGCTTCCCCAAACCCTACTAAACGAAGCTGGTTAAATTTGAACAAAATTTGTCCATATTTAACCATGCATGATATATAAGTAAAAAAGAGATCCCCAATCATGAAAACAATATTGTTTTATAAAAGAGGCTTCTCCAAACCCTACTAAACGAAGCTGGTTAAATTTGAACAAAATTTGTCCATATTTAACCATGCATGATTTATAGGTAAAAAAGAGTTCCCCAATCATGAAAACTATATTGTTTTATAAAAAATGCTTCCCCAAACCCTACTAAATGAAGCTGGTTAAATTTGAACAAAATTTGTCCATATTTAACCATGCATGATATATAAGTAAAAAAGAGATCCCCAATGATGAAAACAATATTGTTTTATAAAAAAGGCTTCTCCAAACCCTACTAAACGAAGCTGGTTAAATTTGGACAAAATTTGTCCATATTTAACCATGCATGATATATAAGTAAAAAAGAGATCCCCAATCATAAAAACTATATTGTTTTATAAAAAATGCTTCCCCAAACCCTACTAAACGAAGCTGGTTAAATTTGAACAAAATTTGTCCATATTTAACCATGCATGATATATAAGTAAAAAAGAGATCCCCAATCATAAAAACTATATTGTTTTATAAAAAATGCTTCCCCAAACCCTACTAAACGAAGCTGGTTAAATTTGAACAAAATTTGTCCATATTTAACCATTCATCATATATAAGTAAAAAACAGATCCCCAATCATGAAAACAATATTGTTTTATTAAAAAGGCTTCTCCAAACCCTACTAAACGAAGCTGGTTAAATTTGAACAAAATTTGTCCATATTTAACCATGCATGATATATAAGTAAAAAAGAGATCCCCAATGATGAAAACAATATTGTTTTATAAAAAAGGCTTCTCTAAACCCTACTAAACGAAGCTGGTTAAATTTGAACAAAATTTGTCCATATTTAACCATGCATGATATATAAGTAAAAAAGAGATCCCCAATGATGAAAACAATATTTTTTATAAAAAAGGCTTCTCCAAACCCTACTAAACGAAGCTGGTTAAATTTGGACAAAATTTGTCCATATTTAACCATGCATGATATAAGTAAAAAAGAGATCCCCAATCCCTAATCCATTATATAGCTCAGTGGTGAAACTTCAAGGAAAAAAGAGGAAGTTTGTTTTGGTAAGTGGAAGCAATCGTCGTTTTAAACTTTCAATTTTCAAACATTTCTTTTCCAAACTTTCGTTTTGAAGCAAAATATTTTGAATTATTTTCTCTCAATTGCAAGGAAATACACGAGCTTTTCTAGCGAAATATGTCGCACGACGTGACCGTAAACTTCAACGGCAAATCATTTAACCTTCGTTTTCAACCATCCTGGACAATCGCTCAACTAAAACGGGAAATTGCTCGCAAGAAAAATGTCAAAACTGCTGGAATTAAAATCATTTTTGCCGGTCGAGAATTACCCGATAAAAATTAACACTCGGGGTGAGTGATTTTTAGGAAAATATCAAGCTTTTAATGTGATTTATATAACAATTTTCAAAGAAATAACGAAAGATTTACTGTGAAATGTTGAAATGATTTCATAAATGAGGTTTTTTTAGTTCGGGATTTTGATGTTTAAAGCGACCATCTTCGTTATAGTAAATCTGAGATAGATTATGATACAGCTTGTCTTGCTTGAGTCAGTCCATCTCAGAATATCACAGTGTCTGAATTTTGATAAAATGATTTTTTAAGACATTTTTCAAAGCCATCTTTTTCCACTAAAACCTGACCCAAACTTATGTGAATTCTCACTCATGGACAGTTTCCAGGATTTTTCAGATGATTCTCAGAATTCTCAGTCTTTCAATTACCATCAGTCGACAATGAGTCTGACATTCAGAGATCTGAAACTGTGTTTTTTTGTAGAATGCAGAGATGAACCACAGCGTCATTCATGCTGTTCAGAAATCTGGTCAGATCTCAGTTGATGCAACTTACAATGCGAATGATGGTTTGACGAAAGTAAAACTGACACAGGATGACGAGGATGAAGACGGTGAATCTGAACAATCAGGTTGTGACGAGATCTTTCATAAACCTCTAGATAAATAATGTGACCCCACCCTGTTTAATCCCCCTCCTAATTTTACACCCTCAATAAATACCTCCAATATGTTCCCGCTATGTTCACCCTCGTTCCTCTCCCTCTCTGATATGACCTGATTTGATAAACCTCTTTCCTGATAAACCTCTCTCTAGTTAATCCACTATAATAATTTCTGTTCCTTGTATTGCAATCCTGTCTAATACACCTCTTTTCCAATAACCCTTTCTCTGGTTTGTTCTCTATAAAATATCCTTTCAATAGCCATCTCTAAATAACCCTCAAATCACTCTATTCCCCTCTGTCATGATTATGCCCTTCCCTAATGTACCTCTTCTCCAATATTCCTCTCTAATTAACCCTCAAATTATTCTCTATTCTCTTCCCTAATAGTATGCCCCTCCCTAATGTACCTCTTTCCTTATTTCCCTCTCTAATTAACCCTCTCTAGCCAATCCCCTATACCCTTCCCTACTAGCATGCCCCTTTCTAATATGCCTCCTCTCTAAAACCCCTTTTTCCAATTAACCCAACCCACCCTTGCCCATACCCCCTTACCTGGATGTCCTCTAACACAGTACTGTACCACTTCTCTAATTGTCTATCTCCAATAAACTCCTATCCCCAGCTTGATACCCTTGCATTTTCCTCATGGAGAAACCCTGGGTAGAGGGTTCTCTACCCTGCCTTCCCCCCTAATCATATTATACTTCATCCATGAAGACCCACCCTCTCTCCCTAATAAACCACTCTCTCTCAAATAAGCCCCTCTCTCTTTAATAAGCCCCTCTCTCTCTAAAAAGCCCCTCTCTCTCTAATAAGCCCCTCTCTCTCTAAAAAGCCCCTCTCTCTCTAATAAGCCCCTCTCTCTCTAATAAGCCCCTCTCTCTCTAATATTAGGCCTCTCTCTTTCTAATAAGCTCATCTCTCTAACACCAGGGCTCCTTTAATAATCCAAACTTTTTGTACTCTTTCATCTCAGGCAAGCAAAGTTTCTTCTTTGTTTATTGTAAAACTTGCAAGAAACTAACACAAGGAAAATTGCGATGTCGATGTTCAAATTGCAAGGAAGGAAGCTTTGTTCTATCACAGGTATTTACTGTTTCCTTATAAACAACTTGTAAAAAATCTGCAGCAGATTTATATTTAGACTTTATAAAATGTCGACATTGTTACAACTTGTTTACAAGCTTGCTGTGAAAGCTTTTGAATGTCAACAAACATCTTGTTTACACAATATTTATGGTTTCTTGCAAGGGTCCAAATGGTTGGGACGATGTATTGATCAAAGGCCGAATGCAGGGACAATGTGAATCCAATACAAACTGTCAGGGAAAAACAGCTGTAAGTTATCCACCTATTAGACCTAAAATACAATAGTGGGTCACATCTAGGTGCATTGCAACTAATGGGTTAACAAGAGACACTGACAGATATTAGTTTGTTAACTTATTAACTGACAGTACTCTTCCACTGATGAGTAAAATTACCTGACATTATACAGAGTAAAATACTAAAGTAGGTCACAAACTTCTTGTTCTTTCAAAGGAATTTTATTTCAAATGTGGGGAACATCATGGTAGAGATGAACAGGCGCCATTATCAATGTTGAAATCTAACATCAGAAATATTCCCTGCATCACATGCTCTGAAATATCGTAAGTTTACCCTTTCATTTTATGTCTCCTCCCAGAAACATTTATCCTACTAGGAAAGTTGAATTTTTTAATCCAAACTGCAGTTAATAGAAACTAATAACTCTGATCCAACATGGTCAATATTTAATCAATTTTTTTCACTCATGCTGTCATGCACCTACCTATTGTTTTAACTGTTTTATTTTATGTTTATTTGAAACCATCCTCAATGAAAATATCTATTTCATAGATTTGTTATTGTTCTTTAATATATAATTCTATAAGAACTGGCTCAATCACAAAAATACAAATCAGTATATGTCTGACAATCAACTTAGAATGCTACAATCTATTTCTATAACTTTGTGAAAATCTTATAGTTCATTTCAAATGTTCATAATATGTTAGGAGTTTTCACTTAATACCGTACATATTGTTCACACAACAACAGCAGTGTGCCACCATCTTGCTTTAGACATTTCTGGAAGTTCTTCCCAAGAATACCTTTCAAAGTTGAAACCTTCAACTGACTTCAGTTCTCCTGCACCAGATCCTCCCAGGACTACAATGTTGTTTTCAATAACAACTGCAGTGCATCCTCTCCTCTTATATCTCATTGATGGCAGCATGTGACTTTGTTTTGTCTTGACATTGTAAATGATAACTGTATCTAATGTCTTGCCATGTTTGTCAACGCCACCAATAACAACGATGTTGTCTCCCCATCTCACAGTTGCCATAGCACTCACTTCATACGGCAGTGGTGACAACTGTTTTAGCTCATTCTTCTTTATATCGTACAGTACGACACTGCTGAGGTTGTCTGTGTAACTGTCAGTTTTACTTCCACCAACTGTCAACAAATTATCATCAAATATTTCCATGCTGTGACCTTGTCTCGGTTCTGGCATTCTTGATAAGGTCTTCACAGTATAGGGAGGAACAAGCTGGACTGATCTGATCAAGTCAGATGAAACATTTCCATTATCACCTCCAGAGAGTATCAACTGATCATTATACAGCACACTGCTGTGGTATCTCAACTTATCAGGTAGTTTAACAGGACAGTCACTCCAGTGTGTTGAGAGATCAGGGTTTGGGTCAATATTCATTCTAATTATATCATCAACAATGCCAGGCCAACCACAGCCACCCCCAGCTATATTCATATGATTGTTATAAATAAATGAAGTCGCTCCATAACGATTCTCTGGCATTGATTGTAATGGCGACCATGATTTTTGACGCCAGTTAAACATCTCTACAGAGTTTGTTCCTACACCTCCAGCAACAATTATATTTTCCTTATCACCACTTGGTCTATTTCTTACTTTTCTTGTGTTTTCTTCTATCTTGCCCTCCATCGTGATATGAACATCCTTCATTTCATCAAAAGCTCTGACCAAAGCTGTTTTCAATCCATCGACTTTGTTGTTAACCGCTTCGAGTTTTCGTTCCATATCTGCTTTTATATCTGCGGTATTTTTTGCCATATTCTTTTCTAAATTTGTTATTTTTGTTTCAATTGTTACATTATTCTTCGCCATTCTTTCCTCCATATCTGCCAAAGTTTTCGTCATTTCTCCGCACGAGTGACACTTCAACTTTCGGAATTCACAGACTTCACTTTCATGGTGAATAAGATCACGCTTGTTGACAATTAAACCACAGCCTTGGTTTGTACAAACGGCTGGTGTATATCCACATGTATCTTCATGGCGGTCAAGATGCTGTAATTCTACAACTTCTTGACAACCTCTGTCGATGTAAACGCAACGAATTTTTGATTCATTCAAGAAATCTTTTACAATTCTATTTGGTTCGGCCAAAGTCTCTACGGTCAGTTCATCAGCACACGTTGGACATGTTTGAGAATTTTCCAGATGTTTCGTAATACAACAACGGCAAAAAGAATGCTGGTTTCTCGAACACATAACCGGCTCTTTCAAGACATTGAAGCAAATCTGGCAATGAAAATTTTGATTGATTTTGTCCACAAACCTTTCTTCATCGTAGCCTTGTATATATGTAGCCATATTTCACGTCGTTCTTGTGTCGTAATAAAGCAAGTTCTGTGTTGCTTGTCGCTCTGTAGTATAAACCTCGCTGTATAGACTGAATATAGATACAGTGTTCGTTCTTGAAGATGTCTGTGTTTGTATTTTCTCGAAATCTTATCCAAAATGATCAGTTTTTGAGGACAAATATCTCTTCGTTATAAAGTATTTGCATAAGACGCGTCCTTTCCTGTCAGGACTTAGGAATTCCTGGAATTTGCTGCCGTGTTTCCAAAAATGAATTTGAAAATGTCGCGATCTGACTGAGAGAGCTGGAGCAAAATTAAACATTTTTCTGATTTTTTCAGTAGATTTTTGAGAAATGTTATTTTACAGTAATTTAAGGTGGCTCCCTACAGTTCTATGGTTGTATCGCGGTAATTTTGTCGCGCGCGAAATAGGACACGCAACACGCGTGGCTGATGTTGCATGCAGGGCGGGCTTTTTAAAACTTGTCATTGTGAACGTTTGATAAACACGCGCGGGCCTTCGCGGGATGTCGACTGGTCGCGCGAGGAAATTGAAATCCTGATTTTTGTGACGTCATAAACATAAAAATAAATGTATTTTTCTCGTTTTTCCTTCGGTAAATTCTTTTCAAACTTTACACAGTTTTCTGTAATCTTGAAATGCGTAAAATGTGCAAGTTTTAAGAAAATCGTACGAGCCGAATTTTTTTTAATTAAAAAACAGGATTTTTTGAGGATTTAAAAAAAAGTGCTCGTACGATTTTTTTTAAATGCTAACATTAGAAAGAATTATGGATAAGATTACTGTGTGGAAAAAATTAGAAAGTTTTACCGAAGAAAATTTGAAAAAATTATCTCAGAATCTGTAAATTGGCCCTTTTTAAAATCGTTATGTTACCATGGCAACGAGGAAATTTTATGAAATTTTATATATTTCGTAATTTGCGATATTATAGCAGTTATGTGGCCAAGTTTCGTGATCATACTTTGTAAGATGATAAAATAATGGTCTTTCCAACATAATTGCGCATTACACAATCAAAACTGTAGGGAGCCACCTTAAGTCGACTCTAAAAGCTTTAACTTGTTCTATTTAAATGCGAATTTACACTTTCAAAAGTGCTGACGATGCTGCGATAGTTTTTAATATAAAACTCCATGTTCACTAAATCCTAAATACACGAATTTAATTGTTGGGATTATGTTAGGAATTGGTTAAGATTATGTTTTAGGTTTATGGTTTAATAAGGTTAAACCTAATCCTAAATTTAACCCTAATCCTAACCTAATCTTAAGGATTAAATGGAGTAATACTGCCAACATAGAAATCGCTAAACATTCCAGTGTATCGAGAGATCAGTAAACTGTCAGGGAGCGAAATTTCAAGGCAAAGAGGAAGTTTGTTTTGGCAGTTAATGAGTTAAAAAAACTATCCCTCAGACTTATTTACTATTTGAGATTATGTTACGATTTGGGTTAAGATTTGGTTTTAGGTTTATTGTTAATTAGAGTAAAACCTAATCCTAAATTTAACCCTAATCCTAACCTAATCTCTGGAATTATATTGATTGCCAACATAGAAAACGCTAAACATTCCAGTGTTTCCAAGAGATCAGAAAACTGGCAAGGAGTGAAATTTCAAGGAAAAAAGATGAAGTTTGTTTTGGTAAGTGGAAGCAACCTTCGTTTTAAACTTTCAATTTTCAAACATTTCTTTTCCAAACTTTCGTTTTGAAGCAAAATATTTTGAATTATTTTCTCTCAATTGCAAGGAAATACACGAGCTTTTCTAGCGAAGTATGTCGCACGACGTGACCGTAAACTTCAACGGCAAATCATTTAACCTTCGTTTTCAACCATCCTGGACAATCGCTCAACTAAAACACGAAATTGCTCGCAAGAAAAATGTCAAAACCGGTCCTACTAAAAACCGCCCGAGACCGCCCGAGACCGCCCGAGAGTATAGAAAAACCGCCCGAGACCGCCCGAGAGTATAGAAAAACCGCCCGAGAGTATAGTAAACCGCCTTCGACGGTCAGAGAGCAGGACTTCGACGGTCCTGTCAAAATATTTATTATTACTATTTCACTTTCTAAATCCCTAATGTTATGAGCAGAACCAATGCGCAGAAGCCGGCTGAATAATAAATGATGTCATAACTTTAGTTACGATTATTGTCTCCTTGATCTCAATGTATTCTATGATTAAACTGGTATGATTAAACTGGTATCCTGACATCTGGTATCCTGATTAAGACACTGTTTTAAATGCAGGCCGGGCAAAGGAAAACATAAGGATCATGTTGAGTAAAACAACAGAGCCAGGAGAATTTCCATGCACAATTACAATTCAGCCCGCTAATCTGTGCTAGTTAGTGTCAAATGTTCTTGTCTAAGCATACGGGTTCTTAGGACATTTCATATTTACTGGTATTTAATTTAAAAACACAAAATAACTTCAGATTTCTGTCAGCCGCTTTTTTAAAGTCTCGGGCGGTTTTTCTATACTCTCGGGCGGTTTTTCTATACTCTCGGGCGGTCTCGGGCGGTCTCGGGCGGTTTTTCTATACTCTCGGGCGGTCTCGGGCGGTCTCGGGCAGTCGGGCGGTTTTTAGTAGGACCCGTCAAAACTGCTGGAATTAAAATCATTTTTGCCGGTCGAGAATTACCCGATGAATTAACACTCGGGGTGAGTGATTTTTAGGAAAATATCAAGCTTTTAATGTGATTTATATAACAATTTTCAAAGAAATAACGAAAGCTTTACTGTGAAATGTTTAAATGATTTCATAAATGAGGTTTTTTTTTAGTTCGGGATTTTGATGTTTAAAGCGACCATCTTCGTTATAGTAAGGGCCTTTTTATATGATCCCGTCTAGCCGAGAAGGGATGTTTTCATCTCGCTTAGCCGGGAAACTCGCCTAGGCGGGATGGCGTGTTTATATGCAGTTCATTTTGTAGTGCAGGTTCCTTCGACGGCATGTTTTATTGTAGAAAACGAATATGCCAATATATACCATGCTCTTAATGTATGTTAATTGCGAATCATCCCGGGCAAGCGGGATGGAGTGTTTATATGGCAATTTCTCGTCCCGTCTAAGCGGGATCCCGGCAAGAAGTGCCGGGATCCCGCCTAGGCGGGATGGAAAAGCGGTCATATAAACACTAATTAGTGTTTGTATTACAAGCGGGATCTCGGAAACTGTCCCGTCCCGGCTAGGCGGGATCATATAAACAGGCCCTAAATCTGAGATAGATTATGATACAGCTTGTCTTGCTTGAGTCACTCCATCTCAGAATATCACAGTGTCTGAATCTTGATAAAATGATCTTTTAAGACATTTTTCAAAGCCATCTTTCTCCACTAAAACCTGACCCAAACTTATGTGAATTCTCACTAATGGACAGTTTCCAGGATTTTTCAGATGATTCTCAGAATTCTCAGTCTTTGAATTGCCATCAGTCAACAATGAGTCTGAAATTCAGAGAACTGAAACTTTTTTTCTAGAATGCAGAGATGAACCACAGCGTCATTCATGCTGTTCAGAAATCTGGTCAGATCTCAGTTGATGCAACTTACAATGCGAATGATGGTTTGACGAAAGTGAAACTGACACAGGATGACGAAGATGAAGATGGTGAATCTCAACAATCAGGTGGTGACGAGATCTTTCATAAACCGCTCAATGATGTGACCACTCTCTTTTTAGTGTTCTTTCTGGTTTAATACACACCCTCAATAAATACCTCCAATCCATCTCCACTGTGATAACCATTTCTTTATACCTTTCCGTAGTATATCCCTCACAAATACACCTCAATCTTCTTTAAAAACCCCTCTCTCCAATTGTCTGACTCTAAACCCTTCTGTATCTCCCTCCCACCCTCTCTTCAACTAACTCTCCATCTATAACAATTCCTTCCACATACCCCTCCCTTGTAGGATTTCTCTCTTACGGAATAACCCTCTCTCTGATTAACCCCCTATAACAACTCCCTCTTCATGCCCCTCCCAATTAATGTGCCCTTACACCTATTCTCTAATACCTCTCTCCAATTAACACTCTAACAACCCCTTTCCTGTACCCCTCCCTATAAGTATACCTCTCTCTAATGTATACTTCTCTAATATTCTAGTCTCTAAATAATACTCTTAAAATAACCCGCTCTTTATACCCCACCCTGTAAGTATACCCTTCTCTAATATACTTCTCTAATACTCCAGTCTCTAAATAATACTCCAAAATAACCCCCTTTTTACACCCCTCCCTAGTAGAGTGTCCCTCATGACTATAATACACCTCTAGAATAACTCTCTAAAATAACCCCTCCCCCATATTCCCTCCCTTATATAGCCTTCCCTTTATACTTCTTCTCTAATAGACCCTCTATCAATTTAACCTCCTGTATAGTCCCCCTTCCATACACCCTTGACCCTTCCCTACATGTCTTTTAATATATCTTACCCTCCTAATCTTATATTATACTCCATCAATATAAAACCCTGCTCTTTCTAACACTAGGGTTTCTTTAATAATCCATATTTTTCATACTCTCTCATCTCAGGCAAGCAAAGTTTCTTCTTTGTTTATTGTAAAACTTGCAAGAAACTAACACGAGGAAAATTGCGATGTCGATGTTCAAATTGCAAGGAAGGAAGCTTTGTTCTATCACAGGTATTTACTGTTTCCTTATAAACAACTTGTAAAAAACTGCAGCAGATTTATATGCAACTTTGTAAAATGTCGACATTGTTACAACTTGTTTACAAGCTTGCTGTGAAAGCTTTTGAATGTCAACAAACAGCTTGTTTAAACAATATTTATGGTTTCTTGCAAGGGTCCAAATGGTTGGGACGATGTATTGATCAAAGGCCGCATGCAGGGACCATGTGAATCCGATAATAACTGTCAGGGAACAACAGCTGTAAGTTATTCACCTATCAGACCTAAAATACAATAGTGGGCCACATCTGGGTGCATTGCAAGCTAATGGGTTAACAAGAGACACTGACAGATAATTTTGTTAACTTATTAACTGACAGTACTCTTCACTGATGAGTAAAATCATTTGACATTAGACAGAGTAAAATACTAAAGTAGGTCACATCTGGGTGCATTCCTAGCTAATGGGTTAACAAGAGACACTGACAGATAGTTTTGTCAACTCATTAACTGACAGTACTCTTCCACTGATGTGTAAAATTATCTGGCATTAGACAGAGTAAATTACTAAAGTAGGTACTTCTTGTTATTTCGCAGCAATTGTTATTTCAAATGCGGGGAACATCATGGTAGAGATAAACAAATGCTGTTATCAATGTTGAAATCTAACATCAAAAATATTCCCTGCATCACATGCTCTGAAACATCGTAAGTTTACCCTTTCATTTTACGTTTCCTCTCAGAAATATTTATGCTTCTAGAAAAGTTGAATTTTTTAATCCAAACCGCAGTTAATAGAAACTAATAACTTTGATCCAACATGGTCAATATTTAATCAAATTTTTTTCACTCATGCACCTACCTATTGTTTGAATTCTTTTATTTGATGTTTCATTTTAAACCTTCCTCAATGAAAATATTTATTTCACAGATTTGTTATTGTTCTTTAATATATAATTCTAAAAACTGACTCAATTTAAATTCAATCACAAAAATACAAATCAGTATGTGTCTGACAATCAACTTAGAATGCTACAATCTATTTCTATAACTTTGTGAAATCTTATAGTTAATTTTAATTGTTCATAATGTGTTAGGAGTTTTCACTTAATACCTTACATATTGTTCACGCAACAACAGCAGTGTGCAAGTATCTTGCTTCAGACATTTCTGGAAGTTCTTCCCAAGAATACCTTTCAAAGTTGAAACCTTCAACTGACGTTAGCAGTGCTTGCTCACTCTCCCCTCCCAGGACTACAATGTTGTTTTCAATAAAAACTGCAGTACATCCCCTCCTCTTACATCTCATTGATGGCAGCATGTGACTTTGTTTTGTCTTGACATTGTAAATGATAACTTTATCTAATAACTTGCCATGTTTGTCAATGCCACCAATAACAACAATGTTGTCTCCCCATCTCACAGTTGCCATAGCACTCACTTCATACGGCAGTGGTGACAACTGTTTCAGCTCATTCTTCTTTATATCGTACAGTACAACACTGCTGAGGTTGTCTTTGTTATAGCCAGTTGTACTTCCACCAACCATCAACAAATGATCATCAAATATTTCCATGCTGTGATTTTGTCTTCGTTCTGGCATTCTTGATAAGGTCATCACAGTATAGGGAGGAACAAGCTGGAGTGATCTGATCAAATCAGATGAACCATTTCCTTTATAACCTCCAGAGACTATCAACTGATCATTATACAGCACACTGCTGTGGTATTTCAACTTATCAGGTAGTTTAACAGGACAGTCACTCCAGTGTGTTGAGAGATCAGGGTTTGGGTCAATATTCATTCTAATCATATCATCAACAATGCCAGACCAACGACATTCACCCCCAGCTATAGTCATATGATTGTTATAAATAAATGAAGTTGCTGCCCAACGATTCTCTGGCATTGATTGTAATGGCGACCATGTTCTTTGACGCCAGTTAAACATCTCTACAGAGTTAGTCCAATCACCTCCAGCAACGATTATATTTTCCTTATCACCACTTGGTCTATTTCTTACTTTTCTTGTGTTTTCTTCTATCTTGCCCTCCATCGTGATAAGAACGTCCTTAATTTCATCAAAAGCTCTGACCAAAGCTGTTTTCAATCCATCGACTTTGTTGTTAACCGCTTCGTGTTTTCCTTCTATATCTGCTTTTATATCTGCCGTGTTTTTGTCTATTTTTCTGTCTAAATTTGTTATTTTAATTTCAACTGTTGTATTAAACTTCTCGATATTCTTCTCGATATTCGCGATTCTTTCCTCCATATCTGCCAAAGTTTTCGTCATTTCTCCGCACGAGTGACACTTCAACTTTCGGAATTCACAGACTTCACTTTCATGGTGAATAAGATCACGCTTGTTGACAATTAAACCACAGCCTTGGTTTGAACAAACGGCTGGTGTATATCCACATGTATCTTCATGGCGGTCAAGATGCTGTAATTCTACAACTTCTTGACAACCTCTGTCGGTGTAAACGCAGCGAATTTTCGATTCATTCAAGAAATCTTTTACCATTCTATTTGGTTCGGCCAAAGTCTCTACGGTCAGTTCATCAGCACACGTTGGGCATGTTTGGGAATTTTCCAGATGTTTCGTAATACAACAACGGCAAAAAGAATGCTGGTTTCTCGAACACATAACCGGCTCTTTCAAGACGTTGAAGCAAATCTGACAGAGGAAATTTTTATTGATTTTGTCCACAAACCTTTCTTCATCGTAGCCTTGTATATATGAAGCCATATTTCACGTTGTTCTTGTGTCGTAATAATAAAACAAGTTCTGTGTTGTTTGTCGCTCTGTAGTATAAACCTCGCTGTATAGACTGAATATAGATACAGTGTTCGTTCTTGGAGATGTCTGTGTTTGTATTTTCTCGAAGTCTTCCCAAAAATGATAAATTTACGAAGACAAATATATTTAAGGAGTGTTTTGTTGACAGGAATTTGTTGCTATGAAAATATGATATTATTATCATGTCTTGTATGGTCTTGTGACAAAAGGTCATTGACCTCCTATTGAAATACTCACTTGCAATTGGTTGTGTTTATGTTGTAGGAATTTCTTATTTCATTATATGGAAATGAGTTCTGAGAAAATGATACTTTTATTACTTTATACCAAGAAAAATCAATCATAATAATGAAATATTTAGACTAAGTATATTATGATCGATGCGGATAAAGTCTGCATTAAAATTTATTTCGAATCTTTCGACTAATTACTCCGGCGTCAGCGATGGAGTTGAAAATTCGCCTCGGTTTTGTTTTGTTTTTGTTTGATTTTTTTATTTTTAATTTTTTATTATTTTTCGTCGTCGCAAGTCTGTAATGGCGCGAAACATTCTAGCATTTAAAATGTGTATGTGATTGGATTTATCTATGTCCCAGTCTTGTCTCCCAAGAGTTGTGGTGCACAGCTTTGGCTAATTTTCCGATGCGCGATTCGATTTCGCTCGCATGATACGGCAATTCCTCCAAGAGGAACAAATAAACCGTTCTTTTCATGCTTTTCGATTAAGTTTAGACTGAATTGGGGTAAGAATATATTTAATACGTGTAGATTCTGGTCCTATTTTAGTAATATCGCTGCTATTTCGCCGTTTAACAAGATGATGTGGTCGTGTATGGGCGCTTTGACTCGTCGTAGTTTGCACAGGATTGAAGATTTAATATAACTATGTAAGCGCGAATTCCAAAGGCAAAGTGTAAGACAAAGCGAATGTATCATATCGTTTATTTACATTCTTGAACGATTTAACTTCTATACTTTTTAAAGTACGATGTGCTTCTGAATTTCGCGATCGAACATTTTGGTTCGCAAGGCATCTAAATGCGGCGAATATGAACTGTATTGTTTATGTTCAGAAGCTCTATATTGAAGACTGGCACGTGCGCCGGAGTTAACGCGAGAACAGGCGTCTTGTTATATGTTTAAAGCAACAGACAATAATCTCTTGGCTGAAATAAATTTCAAACGTCTTTCACAAGGGCTGGTATTTGTTTACAAATGATCCTATGGAAAACACGGAATCGTCATTTTGGAATCTGGACTCTGGAGCCGTGAAAGGTTATCTGGTGTAATGGAAATAATTTCATGTTTACTAAATCCTGAATAGCCTTGCACTGAGCTATGTATTCTATGTGAAATGGGTCAAACTGCATGGTCCAGCTTATGAACCTAGATTTTTCCTAATCGTGTCAGATGATTTTACTCATCAGTGGAAGAATACTGTCAGTTTAAGTTAACAAAACTATCTGTCAGTGTCTCTTGTTAACCCATTAGCTTGCAATGCACCCAGATGTGACCTACTTTAGTATTTTACTCTGTCTAATGTCAGATGATTTTACTCATCAGTGGAAGAATACTGTCAGTTAATAAGTTAACAAACTATCTGTCAGTGTCTCTTGTTAACCCATTAGCTTGCAATGCACCCAGATGTGACCTACTTTAGTATTTTACTCTGTCTAAGTCAAGTTGAATATTTTCGCGGTGCAATAATATTCCAATCTAAATGAGTTTTCATCAACTCACAAATGGTTCAGGATATCTTGTGGATTGATCTACAGCTGGGGTGAATAAGAAAAACGCAACTTCAAAGTGTTCATGAAATTCACTTTCGTTTTGATCACAAAAGATCGTATAGCGTATCAAAATATTCATAAATATTAAGTGTTGTGTTTTTTTAAACATCCTGTATAAGTGCGGTCATTATATCGATGAAAAGCCATTTCAAGCTGGAAGATTAAATTTTAGCAGATCAAAGATGTTTGGAGTTGTTAAGATCGTTGTTATATTCCTAGTCTTTGCAGGTACTGGAATACATATTGTGATATATATCTTTGTTCATAGAATTCTTAAGTATCACTTCGTTATTCTTTATCGTATTTTTCTGGATTTATTTTTCTAGATAATGCGGTAGAATGTTTTAAACTTGGTCAGCTTTGCAGCTCAAATGGTAGAAATTTAATCCGTGAATGTGACGTCAGGGTTGTGGTGATTTCGGAACACCAAGGTAAGACCAGATGTAACCTTGTAGCAACACAGCGAATCGATAATATTCTTATAATCTTACAAAACAATTAAATTAACGTGAATTTATCATTATACAGAGGTTCTCGTACACACAATGGTGTCGACATAATTTGCAAACCAGGCAGTTCTGTCATGACACCATTATTTTGCTGCGAAGATGTGACGAAAATCACGTTCTTATTCAAACAACAACAAACCATATAACAATGGATTGTATATTCAAGGAAGCGGAGAAGCCGAAGGTATCATCTCTCTCATTAATAACCAAATTCATATTAGGCACGGGAAATTCATCTTAGACAGGAAAGTTGATTGTAAAAACTCGTCTTAATATGACTTGGAATGGATATAAAATTTACACGTGTAATGGGTCGGGTAATGCTAAAAAGGGTATCGTGATTATTACGATAATAACTTTGTTTATTTTCTCAGTTAAGCGCGCCTCACACGAGAGCTGGTAGCTGAGGTAAAGACCTCGCGAGGCTGTTAGCTCAGCAAGTTACTCCCGTGTGCGGATAGTTTTTCGTGAGGAATTCGCCTCGAGAGGCAAGTTTCTATCGTGTGCGGATAGTTTTCAGGCTGAGTTAACTGCCTCGCGAGGTCGTTAGCTCAGCTGATAGCTCTCTTGTGCGGCGGGCTTTACCCTTGTTCCGTCCTTGACCGTGTTGATATTTCAGAAACTCGTCTGGTTTATCCGTCTAAATGCGAATTTAGGACGAGTTTCTCGTCCAGAAGGGATTCCCTTTCAAATTAACCGTTTGTTTAGACGGGAAAGTTAGACGGGAAAATTCTGACGAGAAACCCGTATGTGGCCTGATTCACATAAGACGAGTTTCCCGTCTAAGATGAGTTTCCAAGAGGAGTTTTCCCTGTAAGACGAGTTTCCTGTTTTCCTTGACCTTGTAAGACGAGTTTCCCGCCTCTAATATGAATTCGGCTAAACTAAATTTTAAACTATAATGCATTTCTCGAAACAGAATGAGTAAAGCTATCACCCCCCTGCTAACAGGCTCATTTTTAATATGGGCAGGGGGTGTGATTTCTTCCATTTACGGTACTTGCTAAGTAATGAATCTTCCGAATGAGTCCCCCCCTGCCAACAGCCCCATTTTTAAGGTTTGCAGGGGGGTGATTCGTCGAGGTCCAGTAAAGAGGGGGAGTGTTAAAATTGAAAAATGAATTTCTTTTTCAGATATAAAATGGATATTTCAGGTGGTCTTGGAAGATCTGCTGGAAAGGTATTCATATTCACAATTTTCTTCTCCATATTCGCAGATATTCGCTCCATAATCGTAATTTTTTTCCCTGTGAAAAACCACACTTTTTGTGGTGAAATTTTTCAGTTATGGCGTGTTGGTCTGATGGGGTTGAACAGTACAAAAGATAATGTAAATCTTGTACTAAAAGCCTTCAAGGATGCGATGGAAAACGTGAAATTACAAAACAATCTGTGAGCAAACTTGAAACAAGAATTTTATTTTATTTGACAAACCAATTTATATTAGTTAATCAGGGTTCTGTTTTAATAAAGAGTAAAACTATCTCTCCAAATCTTGTTAATTGTTAAATTTTAAAATATGACTTGGTCTGTGACAGTCTGACAGACACAGACATCATTTACAGACAGGCTGATATTTAAAATAGGTAACTGAGCTATTTCTTGAGGCAGAGGCTCAGTTAAGATTCTTGGTCTGGGGGGCTGGGGCAGAAGAACCCAGGTGGGGAGGCATTGGGTTGTGGCTGAAAAAACTTAGGTGGTAGGAGGGGTGTGAAAAAACCTTTGGGAGGGTAGGGGTGAAAAAAACTAGGTGGAGTGGGTGCAGAAAATTTTATTTCAAATGTTTTATTTTGTGTTTCATTTTAAACCTTCTTCAATGAAAATATCTATTTCAAAGATTTGTCATTGTTCTTTAATATATAATTCTAAGAACTGACTCAATTTAAATTCAATCACAAAAATACAAATCAGTATATGTCTGACACTCAACTTAGAATGCTACAATCTTTTTCTATAACTTTGTGAAAATCTTATAGTTCATTTCAATTGTTCATAATATGTTAGGAGTTTTCACTTAATACCTTACATATTGTTCACACAACAACAGCAGTGTGCCACCATCTTGCTTCAGACATTTCTGGAAGTTCTTCCCAAGAATACCTTTCAAAGTTGAAACCTTCAACTGACTTCAGCTTTCCTCCCTCCCCACCCCCCCCCCCCAGGACTACAATGTTATTTTCAATAACAACTGCAGTACATCCCCTCCTCTTACATCTCATTGATGGTAGCATGTGACTTTGCTCTGTCTTGACATTGTAAATGATAACTGTATCTAATGCCTTGCATTGTTTGTCAACACCACCAATAACAACAATGTTGCCTCCCCATCTCACAGTTGCCATATCACTCACTTCATACGGCAGTGGTGACAACTGTTTCAGCTCATTCTTCTTTATATCGTACAGTACGACACTGCTGAGGCTGTCTTTGGAATTGCCAGTTGTACTTCCACCAACTATCAACAAATTATCATCAAATATTTCCATGCTGTGATCTTGTCTTGGTTCTGGCATTCTTGATAAGGTCTTCACAGTATAGGGAGGAACAAGCTGGACTGCTCTGATCAAGTCAGATGAACCATTTTCATTATCACCTCCAGAGACTATCAACTGATCATTATACAGCACACTGCTGTGGTGCCACAACTTATCAGGTAGTTTAACAGGACAGTCACTCCAGTGTGTTGAGAGATCAGGGTTTGGGTCAATATTCATTCTAATCATATCATTAATAGTGTCATACCAATCACAGTCACCCCCAGCTATAGTCATATGATTGTTATAAATAAATGAAGTTGCTCCATAACGTCTCTTTGGCATTGATTGTAATGGCAACCATGTTCTTTGGCGCCAGTTAAACATCTTTACAGTGTTAGTTCCATCACCTCCAGCAACAATAATATTTTTCTTATCACCACTTGGTCTATTTCTTACTTTTCTTGTGTTTTCTTCTATCTTGCCCTCCATCGTGATAAGAACGTCCTTCATTTCATCAAAAGCTCTGACCAAAGCTGTTTTCAATCCATCGACTTTGCTGTTAACCGCTTCGAGTTTTCTTTCCATATCTGCTTTTATATCTGCGCCTGTGCCTGTGGTATTTCTTGTGATATTTTTCTGTAAATCTGTTATTTTAGTTTCAACTGTTTTATTTGTTGCCATATTCTTCTCGATATTCGCCATTCTTTCCTCCATATCTGCCAAAGTTTTCGTCATTTCTCCGCACGAGTGACACTTCAACTTTCGGAATTCACAGACTTCACTTTCATGGTGAATAAGATCACGCTTGTTGACAATTAAACCACAGCCTTGGTTTGTACAAACGGCTGGTGTATATCCACATGTATCTTCATGGCGGTCAAGATACTGTAATTCTACAACCTCTTGACAACCTCTGTCGATGTAAACGCAACGAATTTTTGACTCATTTAAATAATCTTTACCATTCGTTGTGGTTCGGCCAAAGTCTCTACGGTCAGTTCATCAGCACACGTTGGACATGTTTGGGAATTTTCCAGATGTTTCGTAATACAACAACGGCAAAAAGAATGCTGGTTTCTCGAACACATAACCGGCTCTTTCAAGACGTTGAAGCAAATCTGACACAGGAAATTTTGATTGATTTTGTCCACAAACCTTTCTTCGTCGTAGCCTTGTATACCTAAAGCCATATTTCACGTCGTTCTTGTGTCGTAATAATAAAGCAAGTTCTGTGTTGTTTGTCGCTCTGTAGTATAAACCTCGCTGTATAGACTGAATATAGATACAGTGTTCGTTCTTGAAGATGTCTGTGTTTGTATTTTCTCGAAATCTTCTCCAAAATGATCAGTTTATGAAGACAAATATCTCTTCCTTATAAAGTGTTTGCATAAAATGCATCATTTGCTGTCAGGAATTCTTGGAATTTGCTGCGGTGTTTCCACAAAAAAATGAAAAAATATCGCGAGTTGAGAGAGAGAACTGGGACTGGAGTATAACGCACTGAGCTATGTATGCTAAGTGAATGGGTCAAACTGCATGGTCCAGCATTATGAACCTAGATTTTTCCTAATCGTGTCAGATGATTTTACTCATCAGTTGAAGAATACTGTCAGTTAATAAGTTAACAAAACTATCTGTCAGTGTCTCTTGTTAACCCATTAGCTTGCAATGCACGCAGATGTGACCTACTTTAGTATTTTACTCTGTCTAATTTCAGATGATTTTACTCATCAGTGGAAGAATACTGTCAGTTAATAAGTTAGCAAAACTATCATTCAGTGTCTCCTGTTAACCCATTAGCTTGCAATGCACCCAGATGTGACCTACTTTAGAATTTTATTCTGTCTAATGTCAGATGATTTTACCCATCAGTGGAAGAGTACTGTCAGTTAATGAGTTAACAAAACTATCTGTCAGTGTCTCTTGTAAACCCATTAGCTTGCAATGCACCCAGATGTGACCTACTTTAGTATTTTACTCTGTCTAATGTCAGATGATTTTACTCATCAGTGGAAGAATACTGTCAGTTGATGAGTTAACAAAACTATCTGTCAGTGTCTCTTGTTAACCCATTAGCTTGCGATGCACCCAGATGTGACCTACTTTAGTATTTTACTCTGTCTAATGTCAGATGATTTTACTCATCAGTAGAAGAGTACTGTCAGTTATAATAAGTTAACAAAACTATCTGTCAGTGTCTCATGTTAACCCATTAGCTTGCAATGCACCCAGATGTGACCTGCATTAGTATTTTACTCTGTCTAATGTCAGATGATTTTACTCATCAGTGGAAGAATACTGTCAGTTGATGAGTTAACAAAACTATCTGTCAGTGTCTCTTGTTAACCCATTAGCTTGCAATGCACCCAGATGTGACCTACTTTAGTATTTTACTCTGTCTAATGTCAGATGATTTTACTCATCAGTGGAAGAATACTGTCACTTGATGAGTTAACAAAACTATCTGTCAGTGTCTCTTGTTAACCCATTAGCTTGCGATGCACCCAGATGTGACCTACTTTAGTATTTTACTCTGTCTAATGTCAGATGATTTTACTCATCAGTAGAAGAGTACTGTCAGTTCATAAGTTAACAAAACTATCTGTCAGTGTCTCTTGTTAACCCATTAGCTTGCAATGCACCCAGATGTGACCTGCTTTAGTATTTTACTCTGTCTAATGTCAGATGATTTTACTCATCAGTGGAAGAATACTGTCAGTTGATGAGTTAACAAAACTATCTGTCAGTGTCTCTTGTTAACCCATTAGCTTGCAATGCACCCAGATGTGACCTGCATTAGTATTTTACTCTGTCTAATGTCAGATGATTTTACTCATCAGTGGAAGAATACTGTCAGTTGATGAGTTAACAAAACTATCTGTCAGTGTCTCTTGTTAACCCATTAGCTTGCAATGCACCCAAATGTGACCTGCATTAGTATTTTACTCTGTCTAATGTCAGATGATTTTACTCATCAGTGGAAGAATACTGTCAGTTGATGAGTTAACAAAACTATCTGTCAGTGTCTCTTGTTAACCCATTAGCTTGCAATGCACCCAGATGTGACCTGCATTAGTATTTTACTCTGTCTAATGTCAGATGATTTTACTCATCAGTGGAAGAATACTGTCAGTTGATGAGTTAACAAAACTATCTGTCAGTGTCTCTTGTTAACCCATTAGCTTGCAATGCACCCAAATGTGACCTGCATTAGTATTTTACTCTGTCTAATGTCAGATGATTTTACTCATCAGTGGAAGAGTACTGTCAGTTAATAAGTTAACAAAACTATCTGTCAGTGTTTCTTGTTAACCCATTAGCTTGCAATGCACCCAGATGTGACCTACTTTAATATTTTACTCTGTCTAAGTCAAGTTGAATATTTTCGCGGTGCAATAATATTCCAATCTAAATGAGTTTTCATCAACACACAAATGGTTCAGGATATCTTGTGGATTGATCTACAGCTGTGGTGAATAAGAAAAACGCAACTTCAAAGTGTTTATGAAATTCACTTTCGTTTTGATCACAAAAGATCGTATAGCGTATCAAAATATTCATAAATATTAAGTGTTGCGTTTTTTTAACATCCTGTATAAGTGCGTAAATCGATGAAAAGCCATTTCAAGCTAGAAGATTAAATTTTAGCAGATCAAAGATGTTTGGAGTTGTTAAGATCGTTGTTATATTCCTAGTCTTTGCAGGTACTGGAATACATATTGTGATATACATCTTTCTTCGTAGAATTCTCAAGTATCACTTCGTTATTCTTCATCGTATTTTTCTGGATTTATTTTTCTAGATAATGCGGTTGAATGTTTTAAACTTGGTCAGCTTTGCAGCTCAAATGGTAGAAATTTAATCCGTGAATGTGACAGTCAGGGTTGTGGTGATTTCGGAACACCAAGGTAAGACCAGATGTAACCTTGTAACAACACAGCGAATCGATAATATTCTTATAATCTTACAAAACAATTAAATTAACGTGAATTTATCATTATACAGAGGTTCTCGTACACACAATGGTGTCGACATAATTTGCAAACCAGGGAGTTCTGTCATGACACCATTTGCTGCGAAGATTTGACGAAAATCACGTTCTTATTCAAACAACAACAAACCTAGACTTGCTACAAGTCGACTCTTTAAACCCATACGCGAGCTTGAGCGACCGAGCGTAGCGAAGTCGCGAAAGCGAGGGAAGGGAACGCGCGGAAGAGTCGACTTGTCAAACTTGCTTCGCGCCATTTTTGGCGACCCAAAATCAGGTCGCTGAATTAATTATTATAATTATCATTACGACTATTGAGCGTGAATAAAAATGTCCACCAAGGTGTCGATATTGGTGTCCGATTTCACTTGATTAGAAAATACTTTGATATGGCTTCCATTATGGAAGCGATTGACAAAGCAAAGAAGTCTGTTGGTTACTCGGGACTGAAAGAGTATCAGCAAACCACTGTTCAGGCATATCTTTCAAACAGAGATGTCTTCGTTTCGGCGCCCACAGGAGCTAGGAAAAGCCTTGCATTTGAGTTAACACAGATAGCACCATATGACCATACGCTTTCGAGCGCTTATTAGGAAATTGATTAAACACATTGTCATAGTAATATGACCGTTTTGGCGCGAAGACGCAAATAGAAACATTGCAAGTTTGACAAGTCGACTCTTCCGCGCGTTCCCTTCCCTCGCTTTCGCGACCTCGCTACGCTCGGTCGCTCAAGCTCGCGTGTGGTTTTAAAGAGTCGACTTGTAGCAAGTCAACAACAAACCATATAACAATGGATTGTATATTCAAGGAAGCGGAGAAGCCGAAGGTTTCATCTCTCTCACATTAACAACCAAATTCATATTAGGCACGGGAAATTCATCTTAGACAGGAAAGTTGATTGTAAAAACCCGTCTTAATATGACTTGGAATGGATATAAAATTTACACGTGTGATGGGTCGGGTAATGCTAAAAAGGGTATCGTGATTATTACGATAATAATTTTGTTTATTTTTTCAGTTAAGCGCGCCTCACACGAGAGCTGGTAGCTGAGGTAAAGACCTCGCGAGGCTGTTAGCTCAGCAAGTTACTCTCGTGTGCGGATAGTTTTTCGTGAGGAATTCGCCTCGAGAGGCAAGTTTCTATCGTGTGCGGATAGTTTTCAGGCTGAGTTAACTGCCTCGCGAGGTCGTTAGTTCAGCTGATAGGTCTCTTTTGCGGCGGGCTTTACCCTTGTTCCGTCCTTGACCGTGTTGATATTTCAGAAACTCGTCTGATTTATCCGTCTAAATGCGAATTTAAGACAAGTTTCTCGTCCAGAAGGGATTCCCGTTCAAATTAACCGTTTGTTTAGACGCGGGAAAGTTAGGCGGGAAAATTCTGACGAGAAACCCGTCGTGGCCTGATTCACATCAGACGAGTTTCCCGTCTAAGATGAGTTTCCAAGAGGAGTTTCCCCTGTAAGACGAGTTTCCTGTTTTCCTTGACCTTGTAAGACGAGTTTCCCGCCTCTAATATGAATTCGGCTAAACTAAATTTTAAACTATAATGCATTTCTCGAAACAGAAGGAGTAATGAATTTGGTCATTGACTCCCGTCACCCCCGGGTTAGGTCTAAATGGTAATTTCATGTCGTGCTTTCAAGTAAAGATAAAAATACAAGAAAAATAAAAGAAAGTGTAGGCACAGAATATCTATCAGAAGAACAACTCCATAGTTATTTGCATAAGTGGTTCCGTCACTCAGCAAGTACCCGTAAGTGAAGGGAATCACCCCCCTGCCAACTGCGCTATTTTAAATATGGGTAGGGGGGTAGTTCGTTTTATTAACGGTACTTGCTGAGTGATGAATTTTGGGAAGGACTACCCCCTGCCAACAACCCCATTTTGAATACTTGCAGGGGGGTGATTCATTGAAGTCCAGTAAAGAGGGAGAGTGTTAAAATTGAATAATCAATTTCTTTTTCAGATATAAAATGGATATTTATGGTGGTCTTGGAAGATCTGCTGGAAAGGTATCCATATTCACAATTTTCTTCTCCATATTCGCAGATATTCGCTCCATAATCGTAAATTTTTTCCCTGTGAAAACCTTACTTTTTGTCATGAAATTTTTCAAATATGGCGTGTTGGTCTGATTGGGTTGAACAGTACAAAAGATAATGTAAATCTTGTATTAAAAGCCTTCAAGGACGCGATGGAAAACGTGAAATTACAAAACAAACTGTGAGCAAACTTGAAACAAGAATTTTATTTTAGTTGACAAACCAATTTATATTAGTTAATCGGGGTTCTGTTTTAATAAAGAGTAAAACTATCTCCCCAAATCTTGTTAATTGTTAAATTTTAAAATATGACTTGGTCTGTGGCAGTCTGACAGACACAGACATCATTTACAGACAGGCTGATATTTAAAATAGGTAACTGAGCTATTTCTTCAGGCAGAGGTTCAGTTAGGATTCTTGGTCTGGGCACAGAGCATACAGAGGTTTCACTGCCGTTAATTTCGCGTACCCCTCGCTTAGCCAGTGCGCTCAAGAGAGGCCTTCTCCCCCGGGAAATCATGCATATAGCGGCTTGAACACATAATGGAATATAAACAGCCGAGACAGAACTATCTGGAAAATCGTATTTTTGACAAAAACGTTGCTCAATTTTTTTCTCAAAACCAGATTTTGTTAGTTCTTATCCTTTAGAAGAGTATAGAAGAGTATACAAGTGGGAACGATCTGTTTATTTATATAGCGATGGCTATTTATAATGTTCGGGGGGATAGGGCCTCTCTTTAGCGCACTGGCTAACAACATGGCCGCTAGGAACGCATAATTAATGCCAAGTCAAACCTCTGTATGCTCTGTGGTCTGGGGAACCTGGGCAGAAGAACCCAGGTGGGGAGGGGTGGGTTGTGGCTGAAAGACCTAGGTGGGAGGGGTGCAGAAAGCTTATTTCAAATGTTTTATTTGGTGATTCATTTTAAACCTTCCTCAATGAAAATATCTATTTTAAAGATTTGTTGTTATTGCTCTTTAATATATAATTCTAAGAACTGACTCAATTTAAATTCAGTCACAAAAATACAAATCAGTATATGTCTGACAATCAACTTAGAATGCTACAATCTATTTCTATAACTTTGTGAAAATCTTATAGTTCATTTCAATTGTTCATAATATGTTAGGAGTTTTCACTTAATACCTTACATATTGTTCACACAACAACAGCAGTGTGCTGCCATCTTGCTTTAGACATTTCTGGAAGTTCTTCCCAAGAATACCTTTCAAAGTTGAAACCTTCAACTGACTTCAGCTCTTGTCGCTCACCCTCCCCTCCCAGGACTACAATGTTGTTTTCAATAACAACTGCAGTACATCCCTTCCTCTTACATCTCATTGATGGCAGCATGTGACTTTGTTCTGTCTTGACATTGTAAATGATAACTTTATCTAATGGCTTGCGATGTTTGTCAGCACCACCAATAACAACAATGTTGTCTCCCCATCTCACAGTTGCCGTATCACTCACTTCATACGGCAGTGGTGACAACTGTTTCAGCTCATTCTTCTTTATATCGTACAGTACGACACTGCTGAGGTTGTCTTTGTGATAGCCAGTTGTACTTCCACCAACTATCAACAAATTATCATCAAATATTTCCATGCTGTGACGTTGTCTTGGTCCTAGCATTCTTGATAAGGTCTTCACAGTATAGGGAAGAACAAGCTGGACTGCTCTGATCAAGTCAGATGAACCATTTCCATTATCACCTCCAGAGACTATCAACTGATCATTATACAGCACACTGCTGTGGAATATTAATTTATCAGGTAGTTTAACAGGACAGTCACTCCAGTGTGTTGAGAGATCAGGGTTTGGGTCAATATTTATTCTAATCATATCATCAACATTGCCAGACCCACCACAGCAACCCCC
This sequence comes from Dendronephthya gigantea, assembly GCF_004324835.1. Classification (NCBI taxonomy): domain Eukaryota; kingdom Metazoa; phylum Cnidaria; class Anthozoa; order Malacalcyonacea; family Nephtheidae; genus Dendronephthya; species Dendronephthya gigantea. The sequence goes on along the minus strand of NW_021163284.1, from coordinate 158,890 downwards.
AGCTATAGTCATATGATTGTTATAAATAAATGAAGTCGCTCCATAACGATACTTTGGCATTGATTGTAATGGCGACCATGTTCTTTGACGCCAGTTAAACATCTTTACAGACTCATTGAATAAACCTCCAGCAACAATTATATTTTCCTTATCACCACTTGGTCTATTTATTACTTTTCTTGTGTTTTCTTCTATCTTGCCCTCCATCGTGATAAGAACGTCCTTCATTTCATCAAAAGCTCTGACCAAAGCTGTTTTCAATCCATCGACTTTGTTGTTAACCGCTTCGTGTTTTTCTTCCATATCTGCTTTTAAATCTGCGACTGTGGTATTTCTCGCCATATTTTTTTCTAAATTTGTAATATTAGTTTCAATTGTTTTATTATTATTCTCGATATTCGCCATTCTTTCCTCGATATCTGCCAAAGTTTTCGTCATTTCTCCGCACGAGTGACACTTCAACTTTCGGAATTCACAGACTTCACTTTCATGGTGAATAAGATCACGCTTGTTGACAATTAAACCACAGCCTTGGTTTGTACAAACGGCTGGTGTATATCCACATGTATCTTCATGGCGGTGAAGATGCTGTAATTCTACAACTTCTTGACAACCTCTGTCGATGTAATTGCAACGAATTTTTAACTCATTTATCACATCTTTTACCATTCTATTTGGTTCGGTCAAAGTCTCTACGGTCAGTTCATCAGCACACGTTGGACATGTTAGAGAATTTTCCAGATGTTTCGTAATACAACAACGGCAAAAACAATGTTGGTTTGTCGGACACAGGACAGGCTCTTTCAAGACATTAAGCAAATCTGACAAAGGAAATTTGACTGACTTTGGTCTCGAAGCGTTCTTCACGTAGCCTTGTATATATGAAGCCATATTTCACGTCGTTCTGTGTCGTAATAATAAAGCAAGTTCTGTGTGTTTGTCGCTCTGTAGTATAAACCTCGCTGTATAGACTGAATATAGATACAGTGTTCGTTTTTGAGGATATCTGTGTTAATATTTCTCAAAATCTTCTCCAAAATGATCAGTTTATGAAGACAAATATCTCTTCCTATAAAGTGTTGGCAAAAATGCATCATTTGCTGTCAGGAATTCTTGGAATTTGCTGCGGTGTTTCCACAGATAAATTAAAAAATATCGCAAGCTGAGAGAGTGAACTGGAACTGGAGTATAACATACTGAGCTATGTATGCCAAGTGAATGGGTCAAACTGCATGGTCCAGCATTATGAACCTAGATTTTTCCTAATCGTGTCAGATGATTTTACTCATCAGTGGAAGAATACTGTCAGTTAATAAGTTAACAAAACCATCTGTGAGTGTCTCTTGTTAACCCATTAGCTTGCAATGCACCCAGATGTGACCTACTTTAGTATTTTACTCTGTCTAAGTCAAGTTGAATATTTTCGCGGTGCAATAGTATTCCAATCTAAATGAATCTTCATCAACACACAAATGGTTCAGGATATCTTGTGGATTGATCTACAGCTGTGGTGAATAAGAAAAACGCAACTTCAAAGTGTTTATAAAATTCACTTTCGTTTTGATCACAAAAGATCGTATAGCGTATCAAAATATTCATAAATATTAAGTGTTGTGTTTTTTTAAACATCCTGTATAAGTGCGGTCATTATATCGATGAAAAGCCATTTCAAGCTAGAAGATTAAATTTTAGCAGATCAAAGATGTTTGGAGTTGTTAAGATCCTTGTTATATTCCTAGTCTTTGCAGGTACTGGAATACATATTGTGATATATATCTTTGTTCATAGAATTCTCAAGTATCACTTCGTTATTCTTCATCGTATTTTTCTGGATTTATTTTTCTAGATAATGCGGTTGAATGTTTTAAACTTTGTCAGATTTGCAGCTCAAATGGTAGAAATTCATTCCGTGAATGTGACAGTCAGGGTTGTGGTGATTTCGGAACACCAAGGTAAGACCAGATGTAACCTTGTAGCAACACAGCGAATCGATAATATTCTTATAATCTTACAAAACAATTAAATTAACGTGAATTTATCATTATACAGAGTCTCTCGTACACACAATGATGTCGACATAATTTGGAAACCAGGGAGTTCTGTCATGACACCATTTGCTGCGAAGATCTGACGAAAATCACGTTCTTATTCAAACAACAACAAACCATATAACAATGGATTGTATATTCAAGGAAGCGGAGAAGCCGAAGGTATCATCTCTCTCACATTAATAACCAAATTCATATTAGGCACGGGAAATTCATCTTAGACAGAAAAGTTGATTGTAAAAACCCGTCTTAAAATGACTTGGAATGGATATAAAATTTACACGTGTGATGATGGGTCGGGTAATGCTAAAAATGGTATCGTGATTATTACGATAATAATTTTGTTTATTTTCTCAGTTAAGCGCGCCTCACACGAGAGCTGGTAGCTGAGGTAAAGACCTCTCGAGGCTGTTAGCTCAGCAAGTTACTCTCGTGTGCGGATAGTTTTTCGTGAGGAATTCGCCTCGAGAGGCAAGTTTCTATCGTGTGCGGATAGTTTTCAGGCTGAGTTAACTGCCTCGCGAGGTCGTTAGCTCAGCTGATAGCTCTCTTGTGCGGCGGGCTTTACCCTTGTTCCGTCCTTGACCGTGTTGATATTTCAGAAACTCGTCTGATTTATCCGTCTAAATGCGAATTTAAGACGAGTTTCTCGTCCAGAAGGGATTCCCGTTCAAATTAACCGTTTGTTTAAACGAAAAAGTTAGGCGGGAAAATTCTGACGAGAGACACGTCTGTGGCCTGATTCACATCAGACGAGTTTCCCGTCTAAGATGAGTTTCCAAGAGGAGTTTCCCCTGTAAGACGAGTTTCCTGTTTTCCTTGACCTTGTAAGACGAGTTTCCCGCCTCTAAAATGAATACGGCTAAACTAAATTTTAAACTACAGGGTGTATCAAAAAAATGTCCCAATTGTAAAATTTTCGTTTTTCAGGATATTTTGCAGAATTTGCCAATTTTTTGTGTTCCTAGAGTTAGTTAAGACTTATCCGGTATACCTAGGCCAAGTTTGGTTTTTCATTAACAAAATTATGTTACTGGGGGGTGGTTCCTTTCCACTGATATTGAGAGGACTTGCGCGCGAAAATGTGAAGCTGAAATTGAGATATTATTTAGCTGTCTAAAAGTAGGAAAGCTTTTTAATAAACTGTCAAAGTTTCAGGAAAAATAATGCAAACTGGCAGCAACGCGCGACCTCTAAAAGTGACAAATATTTCATTGCGCGCAGTGGATTAAATGCATGGTTGATTTTAGCGTGAGCGATCTCATGCAAGACTGGGCAAATGAATAAATTAAAGCGAGAAACTGAACAAGAAGACGAAGCGATTTAATAACAAGATTTTTATTCTTGATGTCCATCCTCAACATCTCTACCATTTCTTTCTAAGGAAACTGCGGCTCGTCTGAGCATAGTAAACACTGAACGGCGAACCATTTGTCTGTCCTGCCTCAAATTATCCATTTCGTTCGAAATTCTTTCTTGCAAATCGCCTACGCTACCACCGGCAAATCTAGGCGAATGGACAGACATATGGTTCGCTGTTCAGTGTTTAGTATGCTCAGACAAGCCGCAGTTTGCTTAGAATGAAATGGTGAACATGCTGAGGATTAACATCACGAATAAATCGCTTTGTTTTTGTGTTTAGTTTCTCGCTTTAATTTATTCATTTGCCCACCACCTTGTACGAGATTGGTCACGCTAAAATCAACCATGCATTTAATCCACTGCGCGCAATGAAATATTTGTCACCTTTAGGGGTCGCGCGTTGCTCCCAGTATGCATTATTTTTCCTGAAACTTTGACAGTTTATTAAAAAGCTTTCCTACTTTTAGACAGCTAAATAATATCTCAATTTCAGCTTCACATTTTCGCGCGCAAGCCCTCTCAATATCAGTGGAAAGGAACCACCCCCCCGGCAACGTAATTTTGTTAATGAAAAACCAAACTTGGCCTAGGTATACCAGATAAGTCTTAACTATCTCTAGGAACACAAAAATTTGCCAAATTCTGCAAAATATCCTAAAAAACGGAATTTTTACATTTGGGACATTTTTTTTTGATACACCCTGTATAATGCATTTCTCGAAACAGAATGAGTAATGAATTTGGTCATTGACTCCCGTCACCCCCCGGGTTAGGTCTAAATGGTAATTTCATGTCGTGCTTTCAAGTAAAGATAAAAATACAATAAAAATAAAAGAAAGTGTAGGCACAGAATACCTATCAGAAGAACAACTCCATAGTTTTTTGCATAAGTGGAAAACATGCGTAGGAGGGGGGGGGGGGTGGTGAAAAACCGAAGTAGGTGGGAGGAGCAGAAAAGCTTATTTAAAAATTTTTATTTTGTGTTTCATTTTAAACTTTCCTCATAGAAAATATCGATTTCAAAGATTTGTTATTGTTCTTTAATATATAATCCTAAGAACTGACTCAATTTAAATTAAATCACAAAAATATAAATCAGTATATGTCTGACAATCAACTTAGAATGCTACAATCTATTTCCATAATGTTGTGAAAATTTTATAGTTCATTTCAATTGTTCATAATATGTTAGGAGTTTTCACTTAATACCTTACATATTGTTCACACAACAACAGCAGTATGCTGCCATCTTGCTTTAGACATTTCAGGAAGTTTTTCCCAAGAATACCTTTCAAAGTTGAAATCTTCAACTGACTTCAGCTCTCCTAATTCCTCACCCCACCCTCCCAGGACTACAATGTTGTTTTCAATAACAACTGCAGTACAACCCCACCTCTTACATCTCATTGATGGCAGCATGTGACTTTGTTCTGTCTTGACATTGTAAATGATAACTGTATCTAATGACTTGCCATGTTTGTCAGCGCCACCAATAACAACAATGTTGTCTCCCCATCTCACGGTTGCCATCTCACTCACTTCATATAGCAGTGGTGACAACTGTTTCAGCTCATTCTTTTTTATATCGTACAGTACGACACTGCTGAGGTTGTCTTTGTATCTGTGAGTTGTACTTCCACCAACTATCAACAAATTATCATCAAATATTTCCATGCTGAGACCTTGTCTTGGTTCTGGCATTCTTGATAAGGTCTTCACAGTATAGGGAGGAACAAGCTGGACTGAACTGATCAAGTCAGATGAAACATTTCCAGCATCACCTCCAGAGACTATCAACTGATCATTATACAGCACACTGCTGTGGTATCTCAACTTATCAGGTAGTTTAACAGGACAGTCACTCCAGTGTGTTGAGAGATCAGGGTTTGGGTCAATATTCATTCTAATCATATCATCAACAATGCCAGACCAACCACCACAGCCACCCCCAGCTATAGTCATATGATTGTTATAAATAAATGAAGTCGCTCCCCAACGTTTCTTTGGCATTGATTGTAATGGCGACCATGTTCTTTGACGCCAGTTAAACATTTCTACAGAGTTAGCACAACGACCTCCAGCAACAATTATATTTTCCTTATCACCACTTGGTCTATTTCTTACTTTTCTTGTGTTTTCTTCTATCTTGCCCTCCATCGTGATAAGAACGTCCTTCATTTCATCAAAAGCTCTGACCAAAGCTGTTTTTAATCCTTTGACTTCGCTGTTAACCGCTTCGTGTTTTCCCTCCATATCTGCTTTTATATCTGCCGTGTTTTTCCGATATTCGCGTGCAATTTTTCTCTAAATTTGTTATTTTAGTTTCAATGTTTACTTTTCCATATGTTCTCCATATTCGCCATTCTTTCCTCCATATCTGCCAAAGTTTTGGGTCATTTCCCCGCACGAGTGACACTTCAACTTTCGGAATTCACAGACTTCACTTTCATGGTGAATAAGATCACGCTTGTTGAGAATTAAACCACAGCCTTGGTTTGTACAAACGGCTGGTGTATATCCACATGTATCTTCATGGCGGTCAAGATGCTGCACTTCTACAACTTCTTGACAACCTCTGTCGATGTAAACGCAACGAATTTTTAACTCATTTATAAAATCTTTTATCATTCGTAATTGGTTCGGTCAAAGTCTCTACGGTCAGTTCATCAGCACACGTTGGGCATGTTTGAGAATTTTCCAGATGTTTCGTAATACAACAACGACAAAAAGAATGCTGGTTTCTCGAACACATAACCGGCTCTTTCAAGACATTGAAGCAAATCTGACAATGAAAATTTTGATTGATTTTGTCCACAAACCTTTCTTCGTCGTAGCCTTGTATATATGAAGCCATATTTCACGTCGTTCTTGTGTCGTAATAATAAAGCAAGTTCTGTGTTGTTTGTCGCTCTGTAGTATAAACCTCGCTGTATAGACTGAATATAGATACAGTGTTCGTTCTTGGAGATGTCTGTGTTTGTATTTTCTCGAAATCTTCTCCAAAATGATCAGTTTATGAGGAGAAATATCTCTTCCATATAAAGTGTTTGCATAAGACGCGTCCTTTTCCGTCACGACTCAGGAATTTCTGGAATTTTCTTCAGTGTTTCCAGAAATGAATTTGAAAATGTTACGAGCTGACGGAGAGAGCTGGAGCCAAATGAAACATTTTTCTTTTATTTTCAGTAGATTTTAGAGAAATGTTATTTTGCAGTAATTTAAGTCGACTCTAAAAGCTTTAACTTGTTCTATTAAAATGCGAATTTACACTTTCAAAAGTGCTGACGATGCTGCGATAGTTTTTAATATAAAACTCCATGTTCACTAAATCCTAAATACACGAATTCAATCTTTGGGATTATGTTAGGAATTGGGTTAAGATTATGTTTTAGGTTTATAGTTTAATAGGGTTAACCTATTCCTAATTTAACCCTAATCCTAACCTAATCTCAAGGATTAAATGGAATAATACTGCCAACATAGAAAACACTGAACATTCCAGTTTATCGTGATATCAGAAAACTGACAGGGAGTGAAATTTCAAGGCAAAGAGGAAGTTTGTTTTGGCAGTTAATGATTTAAAAAAACTATCCGTCAGACTTATTTATTATTTGAGATTATGTTACGATTTGGGTTAAGATTAGGTTTTAGGTTTATTGTTAAATAGGGTTAAACCTAATCCAAAATTTAACACTAATCCTAACCTAATCTCTGGAATTATATTGATTGCCAACATAGAAAACGCTAAACATTCCAGTGTTTCAAGAGATCAGAAAACTGTCAGGGAGTGAAATTTCAAGGAAAAAAGAGGAAGTTTGTTTTGGTAAGTGGAAGCAACCGTCGTTTTAAACTTTCAATTTTCAAACATTTCTTTTCCAAACTTTCGTTTTGAAGCAAAATATTTTGAATTATTTTCTCTCAATTGCAAGGAAATACACGAGCTTTTCTAGCGAAATATGTCGCACGACGTGACCGTAAACTTCAACGGCAAATCATTTAACCTTCGTTTTCAACCATCCTGGACAATCGCTCAACTAAAACACGAAATTGCTCGCAAGAAAAATGTCAAAACTGCTGGAATTAAAATAATTTTTGCCGGTCGAGAATTACCCGATGAATTAACACTCGGGGTGAGTGATTTTTAGGAAAATATCAAGCTTTTAATGTGATTTATATAACAATTTTCAAAGAAATAACGAAAGCTTTACTGTGAAATGTTGAAATGATTTCATAAATGAGGTTTTTTTAGTTCGGGATTTTGATGTTTAAAGCGACCATCTTCGTTATAGTAAATCTGAGATAGATGATGACAGCTTGTCTTGCTTGAGTCAGTCCATCTCAGAATATCACAGTGTCTGAATCTTGATAAAATGATCTTTTAAGACATTTTTCAAAGCCATCTTTCTCCACTAAAACCTGACCCAAACTTAAGTGAATTCTCACTCATGGACAGTTTCCAGGATTTTTCAGATGATTCTCAAAATTAAGTAATTATTGCCATCAGTCGACAATGAGTCTGACATTCAGAGATCTGAAACTTTTTTTATAGAATGCAGAGATGAACCACAGCGTCATTCATGCTGTTCAGAAATCTGGTCAGATCTCAGTTGATGCAACTTACAATGCGAATGATGGTTTGACGAAAGTGAAACTGACACAGGATGACGAAGATGAAGATGGTGAATCTCAACAATCAGGTGGTGACGAGATCTTTCATAAACCTCTCAATGATGTGACCACTCTCTTTTTAGTTCCCTTCCTGGTTTAATACACACCCTCAATAAATACCTCCAGTATGTTCCCTGCTATGTTCACCCTTGTTCCTCTCCCTTTCTGATATGACCTGATTTGATAAACCTCTTTCCTGATAAACCTCTCTGTAGTTAATCCACTATAATAACCTCTTTTTCATGTCTGTTCCTTGTATTGTATTCCTGTCTAATACACCTCTTTTGTAATAACCCTTTCTCTAGTTTGTCCTCTATAAAATATCCTTCTCAACAGCCATCTCTAATTAACCCTCAAATAACTTCTATTCCTCTCTGTCACAATGCCCTTCCCTAATGTACCTCTTCTCTATTATTCCTCTCTAATTAACCCTCAAATCATTCTCTATTTCCTTCCTTAATAGTATGCCCCTCCCTAATGTACCTCTTAGAACTCTTATATCCCTCTCTAATTAACCCTCCATAGCTAATCCCCTATACCCTTCCCTACTAGCATGCCCCTTTCTAATATGCCTCCTCTCTAAAAACAATTTTTCCAATTAACTCACCCCACACTTGCCCATACCCCCTTACCTGAATACCCTTGCATTTTCCTCATGGAGAAACCCTGGGTAGGGGGTTCTCTACCCTGCCTTTCCCCCCCCTAATCATATTATACTTCATCCATGAAGACCCACCCTCTCTCCCTAATAAACCACTCTCTCTCAAATAAGCCCCTCTCTCTCTAAAAAGCCCCTCTCTCTCTAATAAGCCCCTCTCTCTCTAAAAAGCCCCTCTCTCTCTAATAAGCCCCTCTCTCTCTAATAAGCCCCTCTCTCTCTAATATTAGGCCTCTCTTTCAAAACTCATCTCTCTAACACCAGGGCTTCTTTAATAATCCAAACTTTTCATCCTCTCTCATCTCAGGCAAGCAAAGTTTCTTCTTTGTTTATTGTAAAACTTGCAAGAAACTAACACGAGGAAAATTGCGATGTCGATGTTCAAATTGCAAGGAAGGAAGCTTTGTTCTATCACAGGTATTTACTGTTTCCTTATAAACAACTTGTAAAAAACCGTAGCAGATTTATGTACAACTTTGTAAAATGTCGACATTGTTACAACTTGTTTACAAGCTTGCTGTGAAAGCTTTTGAATGTCAACAAACATCTTATTTACACAATATTTATGGTTTCTTGCAAGGGTCCAAATGGTTGGGACGATGTATTGATCAAAGGCCGCATGCAGGGACAATTTGAATCCAATACAAACTGTCAGGGAAAAACAGCTGTAAGTTATCCACCTATCAGACCTAAAATACAATAGTGGGCCACATCTAGGTGCATTGCAAGCTAATGGGTTAACAAGAGACACTGACAGATATTAGTTTGTTAACTTATTAACTGACAGTACTCTTCCACTGATGAGTAAAATTATCTGACATTATACAGGGTAAAATACTAAAGTAGGACACATCTGGGTGCATTGCAAGCTAATGGGTTAACAAGAGACACTGACAGATATTAGTTTGTTAACTTATTAACTGACAGTACTCTTCCACTGATGAGTAAAATTATCTGACATTAGACAGGTAAAATACTAAAGTAGGGTCACAAACTTCTTGTTCTTTCAAGGAATTTTATTTCAAATGTGGGGAACATCATGGTAGAGATGAACAGGCGCCATTATCAATGTTGAAATCTAACATCAGAAATATTCCCTGCATCACATGCTCTGAAATATCGTAAGTTTACCCTTTCATTTTATGTCTCCTCTCAGAAACATTTATCCTTATGGGAAAGTTGAATTTTTTAATCCAAACCGCAGTTAATAGAAACTAATAACTCTGATCCAACATGGTCAATATTTAATCAATTTTTTTCACTCATGCTGTCATGCACCTACCTATTGTTTTAACTTTTTATTTTATGTTTCATTTAAACCTTCCTCAATGAAATATCTATTTCATAGATTTGTTATTGTTCTTTAATATATAATTCTATAAGAACTGGCTCAATCACAAAAATACAAATCAGTATATGTCTGACAATCAACTTAGAATGCTACAATCTATTTCTATAACTTTGTGAAAATCTTATAGTTCATTTCAAATGTTCATAATATGTTAGGAGTTTTCACTTAATACCTTACATATTGTTCACACAACAACAGCAGTGTGCCACCATCTTGCTTTAGACATTTCTGGAAGTTCTTCCCAAGAATACCTTTCAAAGTTGAAACCTTCAACTGACTTCAGTTCTCCTTGCACCAGATCCTCCAGGACTACAATGTTGTTTTCAATAACAACTGCAGTACATCCCTCCTCTTACATCTCATTGATGGCAGCATGTGACTTTGTTTTGTCTTGACATTGTAAATGATAACTGTATCTAATCTTGCCATGTTTGTCAACGCCACCAATAACAACAATGTTGTCTCCCCATCTCACAGTTGCCATAGCACTCACTTCATACGGCAGTGGTGACAACTGTTTCAGCTCATTCTTCTTTATATCGTACAGTACGACACTGCTGAGGTTGTCTTGTGTAACTGTCAGTTTACTTCCACCAACTGTCAACAAATTATCATCAAATATTTCCATGCTGTGACCTTGTCGGTTCTGGCATTCTTGATAAGGTCTTCACAGTATAGGGAGGAACAAGCTGGACTGATCTGATCAAGTCAGATGAAACCATTTCCATTATCACCTCCAGAGACTATCAACTGATCATTATACAGCACACTGCTGTGGTATCTCAACTTATCAGGTAGTTTAACAGGACAGTCACTCCAGTGTGTTGAGAGATCAGGGTTTGGGTCAATATTCATTCTAATCATATCATCAACAATGCCAGACCACAGCCACCCCCAGCTATATTCATATGATTGTTATAAATAAATGAAGTCGCTCCATAACGATCTCTGGCATTGATTGTAATGGCGACCATGTTTTTGACGCCAGTTAAACATCTCTACAGAGTTGTTCCTACACCTCCAGCAACAATTATATTTTCCTTATCACCACTTGGTCTATTTCTTACTTTTCTTGTGTTTTCTTCTATCTTGCCCTCCATCGTGATATGAACATCCTTCATTTCATCAAAAGCTCTGACCAAAGCTGTTTTCAATCCATCGACTTTGTTGTTAACCGCTTCGAGTTTTCGTTCCATATCTGCTTTTATATCTGCGGGATTTATTTTTTGCCATATTCTTTTCTAAATTTGTTATTTTGTTTCAATTGTTACATTATTCTTCGCCATTCTTTCCTCCATTCTCGCCAGCCAAAGTTCGTCATTCTCCGCAGAGTGACACTTCAACTTTCGGAATTCACAGACTTCACTTTCATGGTGAATAAGATCACGCTTGTTGACAATTAAACCACAGCCTTGGTTTGTACAAACGGCTGGTGTATATCCACATGTATCTTCATGGCGGTCAAGATGCTGTAATTCTATAACTTCTTGACAACCTCTGTCGATGTAAACGCAACGAATTTTCGATTCATTCAAAAAATCTTTAACCATTCGCGGTGCTTCGGTCAAAGTCTCTACGGTCAGTTCATCAGCACACGTTGGACATGTTTGAGAATTTTCCAGATGTTTCGTAATACAACAACGGCAAAAAGAATGCTGGTTTCTGGAACACATAACCGGCTCTTTCAAGACGTTGAAGCAAATCTGACAACAAAAATTTTGGTTGATTTTGTCCACAAACCTTTCTTCATCGTAGCCTTGTATATATGAAGCCATATTTCACGTCGTTCTTGTGTCGTAATAATAAAGCAAGTTCTGTGTTGTTTGTCGCTCTGTAGTATAAACCTCGCTGTATATACTGAATATAGATACAGTGTTCGTTCTTGAAGATGTCTGTGTTTGTATTTTCTCAATGTATTTCCTGCAAAGTTATTTGTTTAGAAGCGCAGAGAAATATCTCTTCCTTTTAAATTGTTTAAAGAGTGTTTTGTGGACAGAAATTTGTGGTATAAATAAATTATGTTATTATCATTGTCTTGTGCAAAAGCTGAGTACCTGTTGTTTATTCAAATACTGACTTGCAATTGGTTGTGTTTATGTTGCTAGGAATTTCTTATTTCATTATATGGAAATAAGTTCGAAGAAAATGATACTTTATACCAGGAAAAGTCAATCATAATAAATAGTTTATAGACAGAGCATATGGCCACAGATTAATACCCAGATGTCTCTCTTCTGACTAAAAAGCGAAAGCGATTCGTCACTGCGCATCGCATGCTGCGCATGCTTGGCAAAGTGACTAGAGGCATTCACCCCACCCCCTCCCCCGAAATGCTTATTTCAAAATGGAGCCGAACTGAATTGGAAGTGAAAAACTGCACGATGTGCTCAAATGAAGCGGAATATATGTACATTTATTGATTTGTACAGGAAATGCCATTCAATGTAAAGATATTCACACAATAGTACTTTTAAATGAAATATGTTTGAAAATATACCGTCAAACAGGGATTTCTACTGCTTGGAAAATCGCAGGAGTGTTATAGTTGAGCTATTTCCTCAAGTGTGCAGTGTCGTATTCTGCGTTTTCTTCCACGCGTGATATCCGCGTCGGATATTCAACATGTTGAATAATTTTGTGCATGAGTGAAGATTTCCTGACAGTGTGCTCGCGTCCTGAGCTATCGGCTCAGCAGTTAAAGTGAATGCGAGTATTTGCTTTTCATATTTTAAATTATTTTCACGACTCAAGCTGGCGCAAAATAACTCAATAGTTGCCGCATCAGTACTGGAAAACAAATTAGCGGATTTTTGGCTCGATTATCCCTGTCTATACGAGGTAAGGTGTCCTGAGTGACCCATGTACTCATTTTTTCGGGGCCGTTAAGTCTTAAATGATTTGTTGACTGCTAAAAAGCAATAAATGTAATGTTTCTTAACTTTAAATGTGTTTGAACCCGCTCTTAAGTCATTTTACGCGAGTATCATTCGCTCCAACTGCTGAGCTGATAGCTCAGGACGCGCGCACACTGTGAGGAAATGTTCACTTGTGCACAAAATTATTCCACTTTTTGAATATCCGACGTCCATAGCAGGCGTGCAAGAAAACGCAGAATACGACACCACACACTTGAGGAAATGTTCACTCGTGCACAATTTAAATTCAATCACAAATATACAAATCAGTATATGTCTGACAATCAACTTAGAATGCTACAATCTATTTCTATAACTTTGTGAAAATCTTATAGTTCATTTCAATTGTTCATAATATGTTAGGAGTTTTCACTTAATACCTTACATATTGTTCACACATGCAACGACAGCATTGGGCCTGAATCTTGCTTCAGACATTTCTGGAAGTTCTTCCCAAGAATACCTTTCAAAGTTGAAACCTTCAACTGACTTCAGGTATCTTTCCTCCTTATACCCTCCCAGGACTACAATGTTGTTTTCAATAACAACTGCAGTACATCCCCTCCTCTTACATCTCATTGATGGCAACATGTGACTTTGTTCTGTCTTGACATTGTAAATGATAACTGTATCTAATGTCTTGCCATGTTTGTCAAGGCCACCAATAACAATAATGTTGTTTCCCCATCTCACAGTTGCCATGAGACTCACTTCATACCGCAGTGGTGACAGCTGTTTCAGCTCATTCTTCTTTATGTCGTACAGTACGACACTGCTGAGGTTGTCTTCGTAATTGCCAGTTTTAATTCCACCAACTATCAACAAATTTTCATCAAATATTTCCATGCTGTGATATCTTCTTGGTTCTGGCATTCTTGATAAGGTCTTCACAGTATAGGGAGGAACAAGCTGGACTGCTCTGATCAAGTCAGATGAACCATTTCCATTATTACCTCCAGAGACTATCAACTGATCATTATACAGCACACTGCTGTGGTATCTCAACTTATCAGGTAGTTTAACAGGACAGTCACTCCAGTGTGTTAAGAGATCAGGCTTTGCGTCAATATTCATTCTAATCATATCATCAAAAATGACAGACCCAAAACACCAACCCCCAGCTATAGTCATATGATTGTTATAAATAAATGAAGTCGCTGCATAACGATTCTTTGGCATTGATTGTAATGGCGACCATGTTCTTTGACGCCAGTTAAACATCTCTACAGAGTTAGTCAATAAACCTCCAGCGACAATTATATTTTCCTTATCACCACTTGGTCTATTTATTACTTTTCGTGTGTTTTCTTCTATCTTGCCCTCCATCGTGATAAGAACGTCCTTCATCTCATCAAAAGCTCTGACCAAAGCTGTTTTCAATCCATCGACTTTGTTGTTAACCGTCTCGAGATTTTCTTCCATGTCTGCTTTTATATCTGCCGTATTTTTGTCTATTTTTCTGTCTAAATTTGTCATTTTAGTTTCAATTGTTACATTATTCTTCGCCATTCTTTCCTCCATATCTGCCAAAGTTTTCGTCATTTCTCCGCACGAGTGACACTTCAACTTTCGGAATTCACAGACTTCACTTTCATGGTGAATAAGATCACGCTTGTTGACAATTAAACCACAACCTTGGTTGGTACAAACGGCTGGTGTATATCCACATGTATCTTCATGGCGGTCAAGATGCTGTAATTCTACAACTTCTTGACAACCTCTGTCGATGTAAACGCAACGAATTTTTAACTCATTTATAAGATCTTTTACCATTCTTTGGGGTTCGGCCAAAGTCTCTACGGTCAGTTCATCAGCACACGTTGGACATGTTTGAGAATTTTCCAGATGTTTCGTAATACAACAACGGCAAAAACAATGTTGGTTTGTTGGACACAGGACAGGCTCTTTCAAGACATTGAAGCAAATATGACAAAGGAAATTTTGACTGACTTTGGTCTCGAAGCGTTCTTCATCGTAGCCTTGTATATATGAAGCCATATTTTTAATATATATCAATGATTTTCACAACTCATCAGATGTTTTTGAGTTTCATCTTTTCGCTGATGACTCTAGTCTTTTTTATACAAACAAAAATCTTTCATTATTACAATCGACAATAACAAAGGAACTCGAAAGGGTATATCAATGGTTATGTACTAATAAATTGTCTCTAAACATTGCAAAAACCAATTATGTTATTTTTCATCCACCTCAGAAAAAGATTGATTACAATATACAATTACTTTTAAATGCAGTACAAATTAAGCGTGAACAGACTATTAAATATCTAGGTATCTTAATTGATTGTCACTTGAACTGGAAATCACACATATCTGAAATTTCGAAAAAAATTAAACGAAATATTGGGATTATTTATAAATTACGGAGTTTGGTCAATATTAATATACTTAAGAATCTTTATTATTCATTAATCTATCCTTATTTAACATATGGCCTGGTGGCTTGGGGCAACACCTATGTCTCATCTCTTAATCGGATTTCTATTCTACAAAAAAAATTAGTACGTTTAATGACCTTTCAGATTATAATGACCATACCAATCCTCTTTCATATATTTAGATATCGTGAAATTTCATGACTTGACCTTTTTTCATAATGTGTTATTTATGTTTGATTATCATACTGGGAATTTACCAGCCACTTTCCAAGATTTTTTTCTTCCGATTAGTCAAAAACACAGCTATAATACCAGACTTGCTTCAAGATCATCTTATTCTCTTCCAAAAATAAGAACAAATTACGGCAAATATAATATTAGATTTGCCGGCCCTAAGGCATGGAATAGTATTGATGAAAATCTTAAAAGCCTTGGGAAATCTAAATTTAAACAAGAAATGAAAAAAATGTTATTACAGTCATATTATGATACATAACAATCCAAGTTAACAACGTCAACTTCTTACGATTATACCTGTATATATATGTGTGGAACTTTGGTTCGTCGTATTAACTTCTTGCGTGTAAAAATTCTTTTTTAAATAATTACTATTAGCTAGCTGTTTTCTTCAGCCTTACGGTTGTTACAGCTAGCTGGTACCGACTACTTTGTTTTAATAACCTTTTGTAACTTTCACTGTAACAATTCTGGTATCAATAAAAAATGATTGATTGATTGATTGATTGATATTTCACGTCGTTCTTGTGTCGTAATAATAAAGCAAGTTCTGTGTTGTTTGTCGCTCTGTAGTATAAACCTCGCTGTATAGACTGAATATAGATACAGTGTTCGTTCTTGAAGATTTCTGTGTTTGTATTTTCTCGAAATAGTCTCCAAAATGATCAGTTTTTGAAGACAAATATCTCTTCCTTGTAAAGTGTTTGAATAAAATGCATCATTTGCTGTCAGGAATTCCTGGAATTTGCTGCGGTGTTTCCATAAATAAATTTCAAAATATCGCGAGCTGAGAGAGAGAACTGGGACTGGAGTATAACGCACTGAGCTATATATGTTAAGTGAATGGGTCAAACTGCATGGTCCAGCATTATGAACCTAGATTTTTCCTAATCGTGTCAGATGATTTTACTCATCAGTGGAAGAGTACTGTCAGTTAATAAGTTAACAAAACTATCTGTCAGTGTCTCTTGTTAACCCATTAGCTTGCAATGCACCCAGATGTGACCTACTTTAGTATTTTACTCTGTCTAATGTCAGATGATTTTACTCATCAGTGGAAGAGTACTGTCAGTTAATAAGTTAACAAAACTATCTGTCAGTGTCTCTTGTTAACCCATTAGCTTGCAATGCACCCAGATGTGACCTACTTTAGTATTTTACTCTGTCTAAGTCAAGTTGAATATTTTCGCGGTGCAATAATATTCCAATCTAAATGAGTTTTCATCAACACACAAATGGTTCAGGATATCTTGTGGATTGATCTACAGCTGTGGCGAATAAGAAAAACGCAACTTCAAAGTGTTTATGAAATCCACTTTCGTTTTGATCACAAAAGATCGTATAGCGTATCAAAATATTCATAAATATTAAGTGTTGCGTTTTTTAAACATCGTGTATAAGTGCGGTCATTATATCGATGAAAAGCCATTTCAAGCTAGAAGATTAAATTTTAGCAGATCAAAGATGTTTGGAGTTGTTAAGATCGTTGTTATATTCCTAGTCTTTGCAGGTACTGGAATACATATTGTGATATATCTCTTTGTTCATAGAATTCTCAAGTATCACTTTGTTATTCTTCATCGTATTTTTCTGGATTTATTTTTCTAGATAATGTGGTTGAATGTTTTAAACTTGTTCAGCTTTGCAGCTCAAATGGTAAAAATTTAATCCGTGAATGTGACAGTCAGGGTTGTGGTGATTTCGGAACACCAAGGTAAGACCAGATGTAACCTTGTAGCAACACAGCGAATCGATAATATTCTTATAATCTTACAAAACAATTAAATTAACGTGAATTTATCATTATACAGAGGTTCTCGTACACACAATGGTGTCGACATAATTTGCGAAGCAGAGAGTTCTGTCATGACATCATTTGCTGCGAAGATCTGACGAAAATCACGTTCTTATTCAAACAACAACAAACCATATAACAATGATTGTATATTCAAGGAAACGGAGAAGCCGAAGGTATCATCTCTCTCACATTAATAACCAAATTCATATAAGGCACGGGAAATTCATCTTAGACAGGAAAGTTGATTGTAAAAACCCGTCTTAATATGACTTGGAATGGATAAAAAATTTACACGTGTGATGGGTCGGGTAATGCTAAAAAGGGTATCGTGATTATTACGATAATAATTTTGTTTATTTTCTCAGTTAAGCGCGCCTCACACGAGAGCTGGTAGCTGAGGTAAAGACCTCGCGAGGCTGTTAGCTCAGCAAGTTACTCTCGTGTGCGGATAGTTTTTCGTGAGGAATTCGCCTCGAGAGGCAAGTTTCTATCGTGTGCGGATAGTTTTCAAATTGAGTTAACTGCCTCGCGAGGTCGTTAGTTCAGCTGATAGCTCTCTTGTGCGGCGGGCTTTACCCTTGTTCCGTCCTTGACCGTGTTGATATTTCAGAAACTCGTCTGATTTATGCGTCTAAATGCGAATTTAAGACGAGTTTCTCGTCCGGAAGGGATTCCCGTTCAAATTAACCGTTTGTTTAGACGGGAAAGTTAGGCGGGAAAATTGTGACGAGAAACCCGTCTGTGGCCTGATTCACATCAGACGAGTTTCCCGTCTAAGATGAGTTTCCAAGAGGAGTTTCCCCTGTAAGACGAGTTTCCTGTTTTCCTTGACCTTGTAAGACGAGTTTCCCGCCTCTAATATGAATTCGGCTAAACTAAATTTTAAACTATAATGCATTTCTCGAAACAAAATGAGTAATGAATTTGGTCATTGACTCTCGTCACCCCCCGGGTTAGATCTAAATGGTAATTTCATGTCGTGCTTTCAACTAAAGATAAAAATACATAAAATATAAAAGAAAGCGTAGGCACAGAATACCTATCAGGGGCCGGTTGTTCAAAAGGCGTTTAGCTTAAACGGTGGATACGTTCAAAATGGAAAACCAAATTATCTATTTATTGAACAACTGAGCTGAAATATTTCAATGTGAATAGTCTAATTGTCAATGGAAGTACATATTAAATGCATAAGATACAGGTTCAGTCATTCACAAGATGTACGAGAGTATTTTTAAACTTTGGCTTATCCGCCGTTTAAGCTAAACGCCTTTCGAACAACCGACCCCAGAAGAACAACTCCATAGTTTTTTGCATAAGTGGTTCCGTCACTCAGCAAGTACCGGTAAATGAAGGCAATAACCCCCCTGCCAACTGCTGCATTTTCAATATGGCCAGGGGGGTGGTACCTTTAATTAACGGTACATGCTGAGTGATTAATTTTGGGATAAGTCCCCCCTGCCAACAGTCATATTTTAATACTTGCAGGGGGGTGATTCGTGGAGGTCCAGTAAAGAGGGAGAGTGTTAAAATTGAATAATCAATTTCTTTTTCAGATATAAAATGGACATTTCAGGTGGTCTTGGAAGATCTGCTGGAAAGGTATCCATATTCACAATTTTCATCTCCATATTCAGGGAACGCTAAGCAGGGTGGCTCGCTGGGCTTTAGCCCCACCAATAATTTTTCCGTAATTAGTTTTTAATTTCGAGTATTTTTTAATTTGCTCAAAATTACAAGCAATATTCAAGAATATACAGTGTATCCTATCTCGAATACTGTCGTAACTTTTACTTCTTCAACGTATATTTTAATAACTAATTCAAAAAAATGAGTATTCTATAAATTCCAACGATATCTGTCGTAACAAATCCGCCATGTTTATGAATGGATTGAAATTAGTTATGTTCAGTTAAATTAGTTATGTACAAAAAGGACAAGCATTTGACCATTGAAACAGCGTGGTTATCCATGCCAAAATATTTGACATCATAACCAAAGAGTGCATGGTTACATGATCGAGTATACCGTTTTCCGGCCATATTCGATGCTTGCAAGTCGCAACTTTATAAAGATGTTTCTATATGAGCACCAAACATGCTGGAAACATTACATACCAACAGAATTAGACCATTCAATCTGCGTGGTTATTCACACCAAAATATTTGAAATCATAACCAAAGACTGGTTATATTTTTTAATGTTTGTATATGAGCGCCAAACATGCTGAAAAATTTACATAGGACAAGCATTTGACCATTAAAACAGCGTGGTTATTCATATCAAAATATTTGACATCATAACCAAAGCATGGTTATATTGTTTAATGTTTGTATATGAGCGCCAAACATGCTGGAAACTTTACATAGAACAAGCATTTGACCATTAAAACAGCGTGGTTATCCATTTCAAAATATTTGACATCATAACCAAAGCATGGTTATATTGTTTAATGTTTGTATATGAGCACGAAGCATGCTTGCAACTTTACATAGGACAAGCATTTGACCCGCATTAAAACAGCGTGGTTATCCATATCAAAATATGTGACAACATAACCAAAGCATGGTTATATTGGGGTTTAATGTTTGTATATAAACGCCAAACGTGCTGGAAACTTTACAAGGTATCTACTATTTCCCAACAATCTTTAAATTGAGAGGCATGTGCGGCCATTTCAGAGGACTATATGTATATTTCAAAATTTTCCCGGACCCTCCTAGCAGGCGGTTCCGAGCCCCAGCAATACGAGAAACGCTCCGCGGTCCCCGATATTCGCAGATATTCGCTCCATAATCGTAATTTTTTTTCCCTGTGAAAAACCGTACTTTTTGTCGTGAAATTTTTCAGATATGGCGTGTTGGTCTGATGGGGTTGAACAGTACAAAAGATAATGTAAATCTTGTACTAAAAGCCTTCAAGAACGCGATGGAAAACGTGAAATTACAAAACAATCTGTGAGCAAACTTGAAACAAGAATTTTATTTTAGTTGACAAACCAATTTATATTAGTTAATCAGGGTTTTGTTTTAATAAAGAGTAAAACTATCTCTCCAAATCTTGTTAAGAGGAGATTTTTTAGAAAATCGCGTATTTTTGCACAAAATCGCTCAAAACTTAGCAACCAGGCCTTCGCTAAAATATGCTTTGCAGCCATTTTGAATTTACAAGTTTGGTAAAGTTTTCGTGTTGAGTGTCAGCTGTTTTACTAACTTTTGGGGAATTTCAAAAGACGAAAAGCTCCTTGAAACAAAGAAGAACAACAGGTGAGTGTTCGTTCAATTGTTTTGGTATTTTGAATGATATAATTTTCCATGCGTACATTTTTATTAGTGCGAAGGAGTGACACACAGTCACACACTAATGTGTAATTGACAGTGTAAACATATTGAAATATACTGATTTTAGTGGTTTAGAATTAATCTTGTGATAAAATAAAAATCTCAAATGTCAACGTTTTTATTTCTAGGTATCCAACACATCTTGGAAAATATGAACAATAGTTTCAGATACGGACATGCCAGTAAACTCGCATTTGCGTTGGAGATGGTGGATAGTTATGTGTAGTAGCTTGAAGATCAGTTTATCTTTATCACAACAATAATAAAAAAGACCGTAAATAATTTATTCAAGAAACAACACAAAGAAAGGGAAAGTCAAACTATTTTGATTTATTTCAAAAACAACTGCCCTCTCTACTTTATTAACAATGAATTCCTTGTGTGGTGGGTACATAATATGGGACATGTAGGTGGGACAATCATGGGACAATTCATTCCAAAATTATACAGCTGTAAGTATAGGTAATATAAAATTGTAATGTGACTTTGTTGTTAAAATATTATATCATTAATTGCAATAAATAGTGTTTTTGCAATCTTGTGTTGTTTCCACTGTTTTTTCAAAGCCTGCAATAAAAAGTAATAGATATGTCAAATATGTGGCAATGGCAAATTCCTCTATAAGATATTTATCAAGACAAGTCTGGAGTTAACAAGAAAGGGCTTAAGGGCATGTAGGATGTAGCATCCAGGGCCTGATTTGCACAAACTTCCAGATCTGCAACATGTGTTCAACCAGGATAAATAAAACCCTATACAATCACTATAGAAATATAAAATGGGCTGAAAGCCAATTGTTTGCACAGCTTACAGTATACATTTCATTTTATATCCAAAAATCAGATAGCAACACTGGGCTATTCAAGTAAATACATGTTGTGTATACAGCAAATCTGTTTTGTGTTGAAACAAATTGTAATTTTGTCTCCTCATTGAATATAGGCTAGTAATCACCTTGCCTTTAGTCAGTAATTTTTAGGATTTTACCATTTGTAAGAATATTTAAGTGAATAATATTTGTCAAAATATTGGGCAATTGGAGAAAGATACATTGTAAAGATACATGCTGGACTGTACAATAAATACAGGTAGAGAATATCACACAAATCTGGTTCATTTTAAAAAGTCGAAAAATGCTCCACGGCATACCACTCCAATTTTAATTAAATGATGGTTTTTGTAAACTAGCATACCTAGGGCAAATCATGAAATACGCCTTAGGTTGATCGGAAATGGTTCTCAGTTGATATTTAATCATTTAACTTAAGGTGAAGGTTCCCTCCATTTTTGCCAAATCATGGCTTATAGAAAACCTGTGGATTTTGGGAACAAAACATGTTCAAACCATCTAAAATCATCATAGAAGTGTAAAATAGGTCGAGAGCCATGTTTGCAGAGCTTGTAATACGGCGCTTCGCGTTATATTCAATAAACAGATAGTAATGCTGGACTGTACAAAAAATACAGGTTGAGAATACACAAATCTGGTTCATTTTAAAAAGTCGAAAAATGCTCCACGGCGTACCACTCTAATTTTAATTAAATGATGCTTTTTGTAAACTAGCATACCTAGGGCAAATCATGAAATATGCCTTAGGTTGATCGGAAACATTTCTATAGTAATTTACAAGTGGTGAACAACAGTTTTACAACAGACTTATGTATTCATTTTATACTCAATTACACAAAAATATCAATAACTTTTTAGATAAATTTCATGCCTAGATTTTGGGACCAGGGCAATTGTTGTAACAAAATACATCTTAGTTAAACATTAGACGTTATAAATTATAATATGAACACTTAGCTTGAAAGATAAGAGCAAAATACGGATTATAGTGACTGCATTTTGTGAAAATTTAAAATTTGAATCGCTTCTAAATTTAAGCAAGATTTACTCCGAAATAACCAAGTTAAGTTTATATAAGATGCCTTAAATTAAAACTAGAATGTCTAAGGAATGTTGCAAGGTATGATTTATTGTTATCGATGGCAGTAAAATATGAAAAATCCGCAAAAATGCACGCCTACCTTCCATGCTTCTGTGAGAGTCGAATCCTTCCAACCCCTCTGTGTAACATTGCGTTGCTTTTGACTCTTCAATTACTGTTGAATTCATCTTGTTTATCATTTTACACATCATTCCAATAGTATATTGACGATATTTAACAAAATTAAACGAAAGTCAACAGTTGACTATGTGAAAACACGCAGTAAAGTACTCACACGATATAAGAGCCAGCCGCCATGTTACCACCCGATTCATTCGATTGAATCTTAATTTAGTTTTGAGCGCCCAATACGCGATTTTCTAATAAAACTCCTCTTAATTGTTAAATTTTAAAATATGACTTGGTCTGTGGCAGTCTGACAGACACAGATATTGTTTACAGACAGGCTGATATTTAAAATAGGTAACTGAGCTATTTCTTGAGGCAGAGGCTCAGTTAGGATTCTTGGTCTGGGGGACCCGGGCAGAAGAACCCAGGTGGGGAGGGGTGGGTTGTAGCTGAAAAACCTAAGGGGGGGGGGTGTGAAAAAACCTTGCAAAGATTTGTTATTGTTCTTTAATATATAATTCTTAGAACTGACTCAATTTAAATTCAATCACAAAAATACAAATCAGTATATGTCTGACAATCAACTTAGAATGCTACAATCTATTTCTATAACTTTGTGAAAATCTTATAGTTCATTTCAATTGTTCACAATATGTTAGGAGTTTTCACTTAATACTTTACATATTGTTCACACAACAACAGCAGTGTGCTCCCATCTTACTTCAGACATTTCTGGAAGTTCTTCCCAAGAATACCTTTCAAAGTTGAAACCTTCAACTGACTTCAGGTATTCGTCCTCACCACACCCTCCCAGGACTACAATGTTGTTTTCAATAACAACTGCAGTACATCCCTGCCTCTTACATCTCATTGATGGCAGCATGTGACTTTGTTCTGTCTTGACATTGTAAATGATAACTGTATCTAATATCTTTCCATGTTTGTCAATGCCACCAATAACAACAATGTTGTCTCCCCATCTCACAGTTGCCATATCACTTACTTCATACGGCAGTGGTGACAACTGTTTCAGTTCATTCTTCTTTATATCGTACAGTACAACACTGCTGAGGCTGTCTTTGTAATTACCAGTTGTTCTTCCACCAACTATCAACAAATTATCATCAAATATTTCCATGCTGTGACCTTGTCTTGGTTCTGGCATTCTCGATAAGGTCTTCACAGTATAGGGAGGAACAAGCTGGACTGATTGAATCAAGTCAGATGAACCATTTCTCTTTTCACCTCCAGAGACTATCAACTGATCATTATACAGCACACTGCTGTGGTTTTTCAACTTATCAGGTAGTTTAACAGGACAGTCACTCCAGTGTGTTGAGAGATCAGGATTTGGGTCAATATTCATTCTAATCATATCATCAACAATGCCAGGCCAACCACAGAAACCCCCAGCTATAGTCATATGATTGTTATAAATAAATGAAGTGGCTCCATAACGTTTTTTTGGCATTGATTGTAATGGCGACCATGTTCTTTGACGCCAGTTAAAAATCTCTACAGTGTTAGTCCAATGACCTCCAGCAACGATTATATTTTCCTTATCACCACTTGGTCTATTTCTTACTTTTCTTGTGTTTTCTTCTTTCTTGCCCTCTATCGTGATAAGAACGTCCTTCATTTCATCAAAAGCTCTGACCAAAGCTGTTTTCAATCTATCGACTTTGTTGTTAACCGCTTCGTGTTTTCCTTCCATATCTGCTTTTATATCTGCCGTGTTTTTCTCGATATTATTCCCAACCGTGGCAACATTTTTCTCTAAATTTGTTACTTTAGTTTCGACTGTTTTATTTGTTACCATATTCTTCTCGATATTCGCCATTCTTTCCTCGATATCTGCCAAAGTTTTGGTTATTTCTCCGCACGAGTGACACTTCAACCTTCGGAATTCGCAGACTTCACTTTCATGGTGAATAAGATCACGCTTGTTGACAATTAAACCACAGCCTTGGTTTGTACAAACGACTGGTGTATATCCACATGTATCTTCATGGCGGTCAAGATGTTGTAATTCTACAACTTCTTGACAACCTCTGTCGATGTAAACGCAACGAATTTTCGATTCATTCAAAAAATCTTTTACCATTCGCGGTGGTTCGATCAAAGTCTCTACGGTCAGTTCATCAGCACACGTTGGACATGTTTGAGAATTTTCCAGATGTTTCGTAATACAACAACGGCAAAAAGAATGCTGGTTTCTCGAACACATAACCGGCTCTTTCAAGACGTTGAAACAAATCTGACAGAGGAAATTTTTATTGATTTTGTCTACAAACCTTTCTTCATCGTAGCCTTGTATATATGAAGCCATATTTCACGTCGTTCTTGTGTCGTAATAATAAAGCAAGTTCTGTGTTGTTTGTCGCTCTGTAGTATAAACCTCGCGGTATAGACTCAATATAGATACAGTGTTCGTTCTTGGAGAAGTCTGTGTTTGTATTTTCTCAAATCGCTACGGCAAAATTATCTGTTTAGAAGCGCAGAGAAATATCTCTTCCGTAAGTGTTTAAAGAGTGTTTTGTGGACAGGAATTTGTGGTATAAAAAATTATATAATTATTATTGTCTCCTGACAAAACCTGGGCACCTCCTATTCAAATACTCACTAGCAATTAGTTGTGTTTATGTTGATAGGAATTTCTTGTTTCATTATAAGGAAATGAGTTCTGAGAAAATGATACTTTATACCAAGAAAAATCAATCATAACAAATAGTTTATAGACAGAGCATAATATTGGTAGACGGTGTGAAAGGTTCAGTTAGGATAACCTCGTTTTTAACCGCTTCAAGTTTGTCTTAGATATCTTCCAGGTTGTTCTTGTGTCGTAATAATAAAGCAAGTTCTGAGTTGTTTGTCGCTCTGTAGTATAAACCTCGCCGTATAGAATGAATATAGATACAGTGTTCGTTCTTGGAGAAGTCTGTGTTTGTACTTTCTCGAAATCTTCTCCAAAATGATCAGTTTATGAAGACAAATATCTCTTCCTTATAAAGTATTTGCATAAAATGCATCATTTGCTGTCAGGAATTCCTGGAATTTGCTGCGGTTTTCCACAAATAAATTAAAAAATATCGCGACCTGAGAGACAGAACTGGGACTGGAGAATAACAAACTGAGCTATGTATGCTAAGTTAAAAGGGTCAAACTGCATGGTCCAGCATTATGAACCTAGATTTTTCCTAATCGTGTCAGATGATTTTACTCATCAGTGGAAGAGTACTGTCAGTTAATAAGTTAACAAAACTATTTGTCAGTGTCTCTTATTAGCGATTAGCTTGCAATGCCCCCAGATGTGACCTACTTTAGTATTTTACTCTGTCTAATGTCAGATGATTTTACTCTGTTTAATGTCAGATGATTTTACTCATCAGTGGAAGAATACTGTCAGTTAATAAGTTAACAAAACTATCTGTCAGTGTCTCTTGTTAACCCATTAGCTTGCAATGCACCCAGATGTGACCTATACTTTATGCAATAATATTCCAATCTAAATGAGTTTTCATCAACACACAAATGGTTCAGGATATCTTGTGGATTGATCTACAGCTGTGGTGAATAAGAAAAACGCAACTTCAAAGTGTTTATGAAATTCACTTTCGTTTTGATCACAAAAGATCGTATAGCGTATCAAAATATTCATAAATATTAAGTGTTGTGTTTTTTTAAACATCCTGTATAAGTGCGGTCATTATATCGATGAAAAGCCATTTCAAGCTAGAAGATTAAATTTTAGCAGATCAAAGATGTTTGGAGTTGTTAAGATCGTTGTTATATTCCTAGTCTTTGCAGGTACTGGAATACATATTGTGATATATATCTTTGTTCATAGAATTCTCACGTATCACTTCGTTATTTTTCATCGTATTTTTCTGTATTTATTTTTCTAGATAATGCGGTTGAATGTTTTAAACTTGGTCAGCTTTGCAGGTCAAATGGTAGAAATTTAATCCGTGAATGTGACAGTCAGGGTTGTGGTGATTTCGGAACACCAAGGTAAGACCAGATGTAACCTTGTAGCAACACAGCGAATCGATAAATTCTTATAATCTTACAAAAAATTAAATTAACGTGAATTTATCATTTACAGAGGTTCTCGTACACACAATGGTGTCGACATAATTTGCAAACCAGGGAGTTCTGTCATGACACCATTTGCTGCGAAGATTTGACGAAAATCACGTTCTTATTCAAACAACAACAAACCATATAACAATGGATTGTATATTCAAGGAAGCGGAGAAGCCGAAGGTATCATCTCTCTCACATTAACAACCAAATTCATATTAGGCACGGGAAATTTATCTTAGACAGGAAAGTTGATTGTAAAAACCCGTCTTAATATGACTTGGAATGGATATAAAATTTACACGTGTAATGGGTCGGGTAATGCTAAAAAGGGTATCGTGATTATTACGATAATAATTTTGTTTATTTTCTCAGTTAAGCGCGCCTCACACGAGAGCTGGTAGCTGAGGTAAAGACCTCGCGAGGCTGTTAGCTCAGCAAGTTACTCTCGTGTGCGGATAGTTTTTCGTGAGGAATCCGCCTCGAGAGGCAAGTTTCTATCGTGTGCGGATAGTTTTCAGGCTGAGTTAACTGCCTCGCGAGGTCGTTAGCTCAGCTGATAGCTCTCTTGTGCGGCGGGCTTTACCCTTGTTCCGTCCTTGACCGTGTTGATATTTCAGAAACTCGTCTGATTTATCCGTCTAAATGCGAATTTAAGACGTGTTTCTCGTCCAGAAGAGATTCCCGTTCAAATTAACCGTTTGTTTAGACGGGAAAGTTAGGCGGGAAAATTCTGACGAGAAACCCGTCTGTGGCCTGATTCACATCAGACGAGTTTCCCGTCTAAGATGAGTTTGCAAGAGGAGTTTCCCCTGTAAGACGAGTTTCCTGTTTTCCTTGACCTTGTAAGACGAGTTTCCCGCCTCTAATATGAATTCGGCTAAACTAAATTTTAAACTATAATGCATTTCTCGAAACAGAATGAGTAATGAAATTAGCCATTGACTCCCGTCACCCCCCGGGTTAGGTCTAAATGGTAATTTCATGTCGTGCTTTCAAGTAAAGATAAAAATACAATAAAAATAAAAGAAAGTGTAGGCACAGAATATCTATCAGAAGAACAACTCCATAGTTTTTTGCATAAGTGGTTCCGTCACTCAGCAAGTACTGTAAATGGAGGCAATCACCCCCTGCGAACAGCCCCATTTTAAATATGGGCAGGGGGGTATTCATCCCATTAACGTTACTTGCTGAGTGACAGAACTTGGGAATGTCTACCCCCCTGACAACAGGGCTATTTTTAAGGTTTGCGGGGGGGGTGGCTCATGGAGGTCCAGTAAACAGGGAGAGTGTTAAAATTGAATAATCAATTTCTTTTTCAGATATAAAATGGATATTTCAGGTGGTCTTGGAAGATCTGCTGGAAAGGTATCCATATTCACAATTTTCTTCTTTATATTCGCAGATATTTACTCCATAATCGTAAATTTTTTTCCCTGTGAAAAACCTTACTTTTTGTTGTGAAATTTTTCAGATATAGCGTGTTGGTCTGATGGGGTTGAACAGTACAAAAGATAATGTAAATCTTGTACTAAAAGCCTTCAAGGACGCGATGGAAAACGTGAAATTACAAAACAATCTGTGAGCAAACTTGAAACAAGAATTTTATTTTAGTTGACAAACCAATTTATATTAGTTAATCAGGGTTTTGTTTTAATAAAGAGTAAAACTATCTCTTCAAATCTTGTTAATTGTTAAATTTTAAAATATGACTTGGACTGTGGCAGTCTGACAGACACAGACATTATTTACAGACAGGCTGATATTTAAAATAGGTAACTGAGCTATTTCTTGAGCCAGAAGCTCAGTTAGGATTCTTGGTCTGGGGGACTGGGGCAGAAGAACCCAGGTGGGGAGGGGTGAGGATGTGGCTGAAAAAACCTAGGTGGGGGGGGGGTGTGAAAAAACCTGTGGGAGGGAAGGAGTGAAAAAACCTAGGTGGAGGGGGTGCAGAAAAGCTTATTTCAAATGATTTATTTGGTGTTTCATTTTAAACCTTCCTCAATGAAAATATCTATTTTGAAGATTTGTTATTGTTCTTTAATATATAATCCTAAGAACTGACACAATTTAAATTCAAACACAAAAATACAAATCAATATATGTCTGACAATCAACTTAGAATGCTGCAATCTATTTCTATAACTTTGTGAAAATCTTATAGTTCATTTCAACTGTTCATAATATGTTAGCAGTTTTCACTTAATACTTTACATATTGTTCACACAACAACAGCAGTGTGCCACGACCTTGCTTCAGACATTTCTGGAAGTTCTTCCCAAGAATACCTTTCAAAGTTGAAACCTTCAACTGACTTTAGCTCTTGTCGCTCATTCTCCCCTCCCAGGACTACAATGTTGTTTTCAATAACAACTGCAGTACATCGCTTCCTCTTACATCTCATTGATGGCAGCATGTGACTTTGTTCTGTCTTGACATTGTAAATTATAACTGTATCTAATGTCTTGCCATGTTTGTCAACGCCACCAATAACAACAATGTTGTCTCCCCGTCTCACAGTTGCCATTAGACTCACTTCATACGGGAGTGGTGACAACTGTTTCAGCTCATTCTTCTTTATATCACACAGTACGACACTGCTGAGGTTGTCTTTGAGATGGCTAGTTGTAGTTCCACCAACTATCAACAAATTATCATCAAATATTTCCATGCTGTGACCTTGTCTTGGTTCTGGCATTCTTGATAAGGTCTTCACAGTATAGGGAGGAACAAGCTGGACTGATCTGATCAAGTCACATGAACCCTTTCCATTATCACCTTCAGAGACTATCAACTGATCATTATACAGAACACTGCTGTGGTATCCCAACTTATTAGGTAGTTTAACAGGACAGTCACTCCAGTGTGTTGAGAGATCAGGCTTTGGGTCAATATTCATTCTAAACATATCATCAAGACTTGCAAACCACTCACAGCTCCCCCCAGCTATAGTCATATGATTGTTATAAATAAATGAAGTCGCTCCCCAACGATTCTTTGGCATTGATTGTAATGGCGACCATGTTCTTTGACGCCAGTTAAACATCTCTACAGAGTTAGTTTCTACACCTCCAGCAACAATTATATTTTCCGTATCACCACTTGGTCTATTTCTTACTTTTCCTGTGTTTTCTTCTATCTTGCCCTCCATCGTGATAAGAACGTCCTTCATTTCATCAAAAGCTCTGACCAAAGCTGTTTTCAATCCTTTGACTTCGTTGTTAACCGCTTCGTGTTTTCCTTCCATATCTGCTTTTAAATCTGCTGTGTTTTTCTCCATATTATTCGCGACAGTGGCAACATTTTTCTCTAAATTTGTTAATTTAGTTTCAATTGTTAGATTATTTTTCGCCATTCTTTCCTCCATATCTGCCAAAGTTTTCGTCATTTCTCCGCACGAGTGACACTTCAACTTTCGGAATTCACAGACTTCACTTTCATGGTGAATAAGATCACGCTTGTTGACAATTAAACCACAGCCTTGGTTTGTACAAACGGCTGGTGTATATCCACATGTATCTTCATGGCGGTCAAGATGCTGTAATTCTACAACTTCTTGACAACCTCTGTCGATGTAAACGCAGCGAATTTTTAACTCATTTATAAGATCTTTTACCATTCTATTTGGTTCCGCCAAAGTCTCTACGGTCAGTTCATCAGCACACGTTGGACATGTTTGAGAATTTTCCAGATGTTTCGTAATACAACAACGGCAAAAACAATGTTGGTTCTTCGGACACAGGACAGGCTCTTTCAAGACATTGAAGCATATCTGACAGAGGAAATTTTGACTGACTTTGGCCTCGAAGCGTTCTTCATCGTAGCCTTGTATATATGAAGCCATATTTCACGTCGTTCTTGTGTCGTAATAATAAAGGAAGTTCTGTGTTGTTTGTCGCTTTGTAGTATAAACCTCGTTGTATAGACTCAATATAGATACAATGTTCGTTCTTGGAGAAGTCTGTGTTTGTATTTTCTCGAAATCTTCTCCAAAATGATCAGTTTATGAAGACAAATATCTCTTCCTTATAAAGTGTTTGCATAAGGTGCGTCCTTTCGGAATTATTATATAGCCTTTCGGTTTCCTGTCAGGACCAGTTCACTGGTTAGGACTCAGGAATTCCTGGAATTTGCTGCGGTGTTTCCCAAAATGAATTTGAAAATGTCGCGATCCGACTGAGAGACCTGGAGCAGAATGAAACATTTTTCTGATATTTTAAGTAGATTTTAGAGAAATGTTATTTTGCAGTAATTAAAGTCGACTCTAAAAGCTTTAACTTGTTCTATTAAAATGCGAATTTACACTTTCAAAAGTGTTGACGATGCTGCGATAGTTTTTAATATAAAACTCCATGTTCCCTAAATCCTAAATACACGTATTTAATCTTTCGGATTATGTTAAGAATTGGGTTATAGTTTAATAGGGTCAAACTTAATCCTAATTTTAACCCTAATCCTAACCTAATCTTAAGGATTAAATGGAATAATACTGCTAAACATTCTAGTGTATCGAGAGATCAGTAAACTGTCAGGGAGTGAAATTTCAAGGCAAAGAGGAAGTTTGTTTTGGTAGTTAATAAGTTAAAAAAACTATCCGTCAGACTTATTTATTATTTGAGATTATGTTACGATTAGGGTTAAGATTAGGTCTTAGGTTTATCGTTAAATAGGGTTAAACCTAATCCTAAATTTAACCCTAATCCTAACCTAATCTCTGGAATTATATCAACATAGGAAACGCTGAAAATTCCAGTGTTCCAAGAGATCAGAAAACTGCCAGGGAGTGAAATTTCAAGAAAAAAAGAGGAAGTTTGTTTTGGTAAGTGGAAGCAACCGTCGTTTTAAACTTTCAATTATATTTCGAACACAGAAGTTCGATATAACAATGCTTTATTCCACATCAAAACGTTTACACAGCTGATGGAGGACTAAGTCCTACTACGTATGAAAATTCAAAACGAGGCAAACCTCGCTATCAACAGTTCTTCATCAGCTCGCTTACACAGCAGACGTGTCCTTTTTGTTGTCCGACAAATTTTATTGAAACGAGATTTAAAACGACTCTTTGAGATTATTCTATGGCGTCCGACGGTGCATCTATACCTAGCTCGATCACTGAGGTTTTGGAAGATCAGCCTCAATCAACCCCGCGAGCTCCATCGCGAGAAAAACAGCCGGCTGAAGAGCAGCCGAGTAAAACTTCTCCCCAAAACCGCTCGGCGGATGGGGCAAAAATGGGCAAGCGTAAGGCTTCCAAAAAATCAAAGAAATCTTCAAAAAAGTCCAGAAGATCGAAATTTGTTTATTCCTCCTCCTCTTCCAGTTCTAACAGTTCTTCTACGTCTTCGAGTGAGTCAGAAAATTCGGATGTTTCTCCTTCAGTCGCTCGCGAGTTTGAGCGGGAAAAATCACATCGGTCTTCTTGGACCAGTGAAAATGAATACACCGTGTCCGATCAGGTGCTAAACTTTGCCGTTTCGGCTGCATTTGAAGGCCTAACTAAGTCGGAGCGTAAAAACCTCTTAAAAGAATCGCCTGTGCCATTTCATGCCGAATTACGACCTAAAAAGGTCGATTCGTTTATCAAAAAATATTTTAAACGCAAGGGTATTTCTTTCAACCCAATCATGGACAGACGGCAATTAAATCTGGCTGCTCGGATCCTCGATCCTATAGGGCCTCTCACACGGCTGTGGGATACAGCTCTTGCCGCCGAAAGCGAGTCCACTGGCTTAAATCCAGCTACGGTCTTGGATTTTGTACGCCAAGCCATTTCGCTAGTTGGGAATGCGTCTTTTTGTGGTCTTTCAGACCGCCGTAAAGGCTTACTTGTCAAGATTTCACCCGAGTGTTTGGATTTACTCGATAGTTCCGAGTTGTTTGAGATGGGTTCTTCCGATTTGTTCGGGAAGAAGTTCAAAAAATCCATGCTAAAAGAACTAAAACATGAAAAAATCATGGATAGTCTTGTAAGCCGCGGTAACCATGACAACCGAAACAAGTTTTTTCGTTCGCAGCCCGGGAAAGGCCCGGGCTTCAATGCCCGACCGGGCAATCGTTCCGGGAACTACAGCCGAAGTTGGAACCAGGCAAAAACACCCTACCGCAACGCTTTCCGTGGGTTCAACCAAGCCACACAGGCCAGGAAAAACAAACAGGAAGAAAAATAAGTCAAGGTATTGCAAACAACCTGAGTTTAAATCCTCAGATTTCCTTGGTAGCGCCGAGTTTGAAACCCATAACAGTCGCTCAAACTTTAGTTTCAAGTCGTTTAAAGATCGACTTTCACGCCATTCCTCAACCGGAATTTCTAGCCGGTCGTTTAGCTCATTTTCTACCAAACTGGCGTCTTCTTACGCTCGATCCTCAAGTTTTATCGGCTGTAGCGGGTTACAAACTCGAGTTGTTCAAAGCTCCTCTTCAAGAGCGTTTACCACAAAGCCTGAAATTCTCTCAAGCGGACTCGCCAAGATCGACGCCGAAATTTTAAACTTACAAGAAAAGGGAGCACTGAAATTTGTGGCTCCAGTTTCAGACCAGTTCATAAGCAACTTGTTCTTAGTTCCCAAACGGGACGGAACCTCCCGCCCTGTAGTCAACTTGCGCGGTCTAAATGCTTTTCTCGAATACAAACACTTCAAAATGGAGGGTATACATCTCCTACGAGATCTAGTTCAGCCGGGAGACTGGCTGGGGAAAATCGACCTGAAGGACGCTTATTTTGTGATTCCTATTTGGGAAAATCATCGGAAATACCTCCGATTTATATGGAAAGGGTCTCTTCAGGAATTTGCGTGCCTCCCGTTTGGACTAGCTCTAGCTCCCAGATTGTTCACAAAAATCATGAAGCCTGTTGTGGCACTATTGCGTCGCTCGGGTATTCGCATGATAATATACCTAGACGATCTATTATTCATGAACTCAACTACAGAGGGTCTGAAACAGGACATGGCCACCGCTCGGTATTTACTAGAGAACTTAGGGTTTGTGATAAACCTGGAGAAGTCTGTATTTACTCCAACCCCGCAACTAGAATTTCTGGGCTTTATAGTCAACACTTTAGACATGACTCTTATCTTGCCTCACGACAAAGTGAATTCAATCAAGTCACTTTGCTCGAATTTACTAGCGCAACAGGAAGTATCCATACGGGATATTTCTCGGCTAATTGGCAAGCTAACAGCCTCGATTCAAGCAGTTTTCCCTGCTCCTTTGCATTACCGTCATCTTCAGAGTCTCAAACATCAGGGCCTAACGAATGGGAGCGATTACGATTCTCTTGTAACTCTGCCCAGAGAGGTCAGAGAAGAAATTCAATGGTGGATAGTTCACCTCGAAGCCTGGAATGGCAGAGCCATTCTGCGTCCATCCCCAGATCTAGTGATCGAAACCGATGCCTCCAGGCTTGGTTGGGGGGCAGTATGTCAGGGGGTGACAACGGGGGGTTTGTGGTCCCAAATGGAAAGGAAGTTGCATATCAGCTGCCTCGAGTTACTAGCAGGCTCTTTTGCTGTGAAAAGTTTCACAAAGAACCGATTATGTGCCCATGTGAGGCTCCGTATGGACAACACTACGGCGGTCGCTTATGTGAACCGATTAGGGGGAACTCACTCTCTAGTGCTGTCAAATCTCGCCCTAGCCCTGTGGGAATGGGCTCTTCAGAACAAGCTCCTCCTCAGTGCGGAGCATTACGCTGGTCGCCTGAACACTGTGGCGGACTGGCAGTCACGCCATTTCACCGATACGAGCAATTGGAGGTTGGACCCGAAAGTGTTTTGCGCCCTTATGGACATTCGGGGGCCTTGCTCCATAGATCTGTTTGCCGACAGACTAAACAACCAACTTCCTCGGTATTTCAGCTGGAAACCGGACCCCCTTGCACTAGCTACGGATGCTCTGCAACAAGATTGGTCCAGGGGACGGAACTACGCCTTCCCTCCGTTTTGCCTGATCTTGCGCTCATTAGCCAAGCTGACAGAGGCTGGCGGCGAGATGATTTTGGTGACACCAGTTTGGCCAACTCAGTCTTGGTATCCCAAGCTGTTGGACATGTCAATTGCTTTGCCAGTCCTTCTACCGTCACTTCCGAATCTGTTATTGGGTCCACGGGGCGAGAGACATCCATTAATCGAGAACGAAACTTTACTGTTAGCCGCGTGGCATGTCTCCGGCAGGGCCTACAATCAGACGGTATTTCTTCAAACGCTTCCAAGCTCATCTTGGCAGCATGGAGGCCAGGCACAAATTCAATTTATAACTCCGCCTGGAAAAAATGGCATAGCTGGTGTCTCATCCGGAAAATTGATCCACTTTGCCCCACTCTGGCAAATATAACCAGTTTCCTCGCTTGGGCGTATGATCAAGGTTTTGAGTACAGAACAATAAATACTTACAGGTCTGCTTTGTCTGGCGTTTTGCCACCTATTGGTGGTTTTGCGGTGGGGCAGCATCCACTAGTTGTGCGCCTATTGAAGGGAATTCTGAATTTGCGTCCAGCAATGCCTCGTTATCAGAATGCCTGGGATGTATCGGTAGTTTTAAATTATTTTCGATCACAACCATCTAATGCTGATTTATCCTTAAAACTATTGTCACATAAATTAGCCGTGTTGCTTGCGTTAACGGCTCCAAAACGCTCCTCTGAGCTGCAATTACTGGACATTCGTTTTATGCGCTTTCACCCAGAGGGTGTTGAATTCCAGTTACCAGGTCTCACGAAGACCTCATCTGAAACCTCATCGGTATTCTTTGCCAAATTTGATGAAGATGAGAAAGTCTGTGTTCTCCGTTGTTTACGAGCTTACCAAGAGAGAAAACATGAATGGCGTCCTTCTAGGTCACCGTCACTTCCTAATCAACTGCTTATTAGTTATCATAGGCCTCATAAACCAATTAAGTCCAGCTCTATTGCTCGATGGATAAAATCTGCTTTAGCAAATGCTGGGATTGACACGAACATTTTCAAAGCTCATTCGACTCGATCTGCTTCCACTTCAAAGGCCCGAGCAGGTGGTGTCGCACTAGACGAAGTTCTGAGGATGGCCGACTGGTCAGGCCCAACTACATTTAATAGATTTTACTATCGGCCACGTTTTCATAGCAATTTCGCTAGAACCGTATTACAGAATTGTGGCTGATGTGTCTTGGCTTTAAACAAGCATTGTTATATCGAACTTCTGTGTTCGAAATATAATTGAGGATTTTGCAAAGGCGCGAAGCGCCTGAAGTAAAGTCTAGATTATATGAGAACACAGAAGTGAGATATAACAATCCCACCCTCCCTACCCGTTATCTTTCTTATGTTTTTTCTTTAGAATGTTGATTCTGACATTGGCTTCCGAGTTCGGGATCACCTGTTGCCAGGGAAAGATTATCCTTATATGAGCATTATAGTGTTAAATTCGATATTAAACCTTTTTTATTCAGTGCTTTGCTCGCTGATTTTGAACTGTTGATAGCGAGGTTTGCCTCGTTTTGAATTTTCATACGTAGTAGGACTTAGTCCTCCATCAGCTGTGTAAACGTTTTGATGTGGAATAAAGCATTGTTATATCGAACTTCTGTGTTCTCATATAATCTAGACTTTACTTCAGGCGCTTCGCGCCTTTGCAAAATCCTCAATTTTCAAACATTTCTTTTCCAAACTTTCGTTTTGAAGCAAAATATTTTGAATTATTTTCTCTCAATTGCAAGGAAATACACGAGCTTTTCTAGCGAAATATGTCGCACGACGTGACCGTAAACTTCAACGGCAAATCATTTAACCTTCGTTCTCAACCATCCTGGACAATCGCTCAACTAAAACACGAAATTGCTCGCAAGAAAAATGTCAAAACTGCTGGAATTAAAATCATTTTTGCCGGTCGAGAATTACCCGATGAATTAACACTCGGGGTGAGTGATTTTTAGGAAAATATCAAGCTTTTAATGTGATTTATATAACAATTTTCAAAGAAATAACGAAAGCTTTACTGTGAAATGTTGAAATGATTTCATAAATGAGGTTTTTTTTAGTTCGGGATTTTGATGTTTAAAGCGACCATCTTCGTTATAGTAAATCTGAGATAGATTATGATACAGCTTGTCTTGCTTGAGTCAGTCCACCTCAGAATATCACAGTGTCTGAATCTTGATAAAATGATATTTTAAGACATTTTTCAAAGCCATCTTTCTCCACTAAAATCTGACCCAAACTTACGTGAATTCTCACTCATGGACAGTTTCCAGGATTTTTCAGATGATTCTCAGAATTCTCAGAGGTGTCTTGGAATATGGTTCAAAGTGAACCAACCACCATTGTCAATGTATTTACAAAATAATTCAGTGAGATGTGAGATTATTTAGCACTATAACCTCATCAGTTAAATCTTTTTAAATTTCTTTGCAAATACTGGAGAGTTAACTACAATAAATGGTCTGTACACAGCTGGGCTTTCAAATGAGAGAGAAATCTGGTTGGCTTTTTTATGGTAGCCAGTGATTTGAAAGCAAGTTTGAGTGAAAGATCTACGAATTTTTACCGTTTTGTCAATTGCTTGGCTTTCTAAACTTGCATCAGAAAGTGAAGTTTCAGAACATGAAAATATTTGTATTTCTGAAGGTGGTTTTCATTACATTAACTTTGCCTCA
This sequence comes from Dendronephthya gigantea, assembly GCF_004324835.1. Classification (NCBI taxonomy): domain Eukaryota; kingdom Metazoa; phylum Cnidaria; class Anthozoa; order Malacalcyonacea; family Nephtheidae; genus Dendronephthya; species Dendronephthya gigantea. Next base: position 121,345 of record NW_021163284.1, on the reverse strand, counting down.
GTGCCGTGGCTAGACAGCTTAATTGAAGGGTGTATGTTCGTTCATTCATGTTTACATATGATACAAACAATAGCTTACAAAAGAAATAAGTTGGGCATAAACAAATATATGAATGTACGCCCACAATGGACATTTCTTATACTGACCTCAAACACTGAAAGTCTGATGTTACACGAAATTTGATTGGCTCCACGAAACTATCGAACCAATGAAACTTCGTCTAACATCAGACTTTCCACCTTTGACGTTATTATGGAAAAGGTCAATTAATCTTTGAGCTATGGCGCTGCCTGCTCTTTCTTGAGGCGTGTCACAACTGCATCTGCAGATTTTTCTGAAGGCTGTTTCACCCATGCTTGCAAAGTTAAGTTAATGGAAAGCAGTCTTTAAATTGCTATCAGTCGACAATCAGTCTGACATTCAGAGATCTGAAACCGTGTTTTTTTGTAGAATGCAGAGATGAACCACAGCGTCATTCATGCTGTTCAGAAATCTGGTCAGATCTCAGTTGATGCAACTTACAATGCGAATGATGGTTTGACGAAAGTGAAACTGACACAGGATGACGAAGATGAAGATGGTGAATCTGAACAATCAGGTGGTGATGAGATCCTTCATAAACCTCTCAATGATGTGACCACTCTCTTTTTAGTGCCCTTCCTGGTTTAATACACACCCTCAATAAATACGTCCATCCATCTCCACTGTGATAACAATTCATACCAGGTTGTTGATGAAAATTAAAACCTTGTTCTTTCATAGGAATTTTATTTCAAATGTGGAGAACATCATGGTAGAGATGAACAGGCGCCATTATCAATGTTGAAATCTAACATCAGAAATATCCCCTGCATCACATGCTCTGAAACATCGTAAGTTTACCCTTTCATTTTATGTCTCCTCTCAGAAATATTTATCCTTCTAGGAAAGTTGCATTTTTTATTCCAAACCGCAGTTAATAGAAACTAATAACTCTGATCCAACATGGTCAATATTTAATCAAATTTTTTTCACTCATGCACCTACCTATTGTTTGAACTGTTTTGTTTGAAGTTTCATTTTAAACCTTCCTCAATGAAAATATCTATTTTAAAGATTTGCTATTGTTCTTTAATATATAATTCCAAGAACTGACACAATTTAGTTTCAATCACAAACATATAAAGCAGTATATGTCTGACAATCAACTTAGAATGCTACAATTGTGGAGAATTTTGTTGTTTCCCACAATTGGTTTGAAGAAGTATTTTCACGCTTTTGTTTAAGATATTTTTATTTTAATTCTAATCTCACTTGCTCGCACGCTCTCTCTCTTGCTCTATCTAATATGTCAATCAAGTGTCAGTTTTTGTTCGCTCACGAATTAACTTGTTAACGATTAACTTGTTCCCTTGCTAATAACAACTAAGACGCTACTAACATTCACGACACACTCCCCCTATTTTTAAACATCCTAAATATAAAAATATGAATATAAACTGTTTTACTGACTGTTATTAGATTGTCCCAGTCACTTCCAGTCGTTTGTATAACTCATGCATAAATGTTAGTCACTTTCATTTTCAAGCTCTTGCATTCGCCGAATATTCACTGTTGCCTCAACCGCCGCTTTCCGCTTTGGCTTAAACTCTTCAACTTCGGGATTCAGTGGTTTTTGTTCCGAGTCCCTTTCATCACTGTGTAACTCCATTGGATAAAGAAACTGAATAGGTCTTTCTAGATAACTTTTGCCGGCACGAAGTCTCACCGCCCTGACAATTCCATCTCTCCCCGGTATTAATCTTTCCACGATTCCGATCTTCCACGTTCCTCGATTCTTTCCTTCTCCTTTGATAAGTACCACATCACCTTCTCGTAAATTTCCGCTTTTCCCGTTATGTCGTAAGTCGTGTCTTTCTCGAAGCGCTCTCATGTATTCATTTCGCCATCTCCGCCATAACGCCTCTTTACATTTCTTCAAATATTTTGCTCTTTTTCGCATATCACCATCTTCAATTTCAGCACTCGGAAGTTCCAATAAATAATTGGCTTTACCCAATATCATCAGGTTAGGCGTGAGAACAGGTAATTGCACGTCATCTTCGCAATACGTTAATGGTCGATTATTGAGTGCTATCTGGATATCTAGCAACACATCCTGCAACTCCTTGTAGGTGAGTTTTGCAGAACCAACAACTTTGTACAACGAATTCTTTACCAACGCGACCATCCTCTCAAACATACCTCCCCACCAACTTGCTTTACTCAGATTAAACTGCCATCGAATTTGATAGTCGTGCAGAAATGCGTGAAACCTTTCATCTCGGGTTGCTTTCTTAATCCACTTCGCCGCAGCATGAAAGGTCTTACCATTATCTGAAATCATCTTCTTTGGTCTACCGCGAACCGCTACAAACCTCTTGAAACTTGCCAGGAATTCCTCACAACTCAAATCAGGTAAAAGTTCCAAGTGGAGCCCTCTTGTTAAGGAACAGGTGTAGATAAGGATATACGATTTCTGTTCATTGTTCTTGTTTCGATAGTAAATAGGGCCAGCATAATCTACACCAACGATTTCAAATGGCGTCATCCCTTCGGTTCTTTCTTTTGGTAAATTACCTTGAGGTGGAGTTGGTTCATGCACTATATGGAACCGCTTGCAACCATAACAACAACTGAGAACTTTCTTCGCCAAAGTTCGTAATTTAGGAATCCAGAATTCTTCACGGACTTTGCTCATGATCAGGGCAACTCCCCCATGCAGGGTCTTCATATGAGCTTGCTTTACGACCAATTCAGATAATACATGTTTTGCTGGCAGATACACTGGATATTCACCTTGGATTCGTCCTTGGCACACGTATATTCCCTCGCCATTCTTTTGAAGATTTAATCTGGTAGAATCCACTTTGAAGATCTCAAGTGCTTCGCTCTCGGATTGTGCGCGTTTAATCAAGAACTTCATCTGCTTCTGTGTTTCTTCGGTCACTAATGGTCCGTTGACTTTCTTGCCACACACGAAGTTGTCAATAAATCTCGTGACCCAAGCTAAAATTCGAACAGTTTTAGTCAGACCGAATTTCTCTAGTAAACAATCGATGAAATCGGCCTCTTTCTGAATGGTAACTTTCATTACTTCTCTCATCATTCGACTTTCTGACTCGGACTTCTCGCTCGGTTTGATCTTTACTTGCTCCGGCCATTTTTCAGTTTCACTCAACCAACTAGGCCCTTTCATCCAGGTTTCATTCGCTTGAAGATCTCGTGTTGTACCTCGACTGCCGATATCTGCAGGGTTTTCCAGAGTTGGAACATACTTCCACTCGATTTGCTTCTCGGTGATCTTTTTCACTCGATTTGCTACGAATTGCTTATAGTTACCCTGTCCGTTAATCCACTGTAGACAAACGGTCGAATCGCTCCACGCACAAACGCTTATCACTGGAAGATGACTAAGAACCTTTCTGACATTGTCAATAAGATTGCAGACCATATGACAACTCACTAGTTCCAATCTTGGAATTGTTAAATCTCGCTTTGCCAGTCTCGTTTTGGACACTAGCAGCCCTTGAGAAACTAGAGCACCCTGTTTGGTCACAACGTAGACAGCGGCACAACATCCCAGAATACTTGCATCAGCGAAACCATGAATGTAAATCTCGGTAGTGACGACTCTCTCTCGAGGGATACTTCTTGGGAAGGTTAAACTGCCTGGTAATCTATCTAACCACCGCTTCCATCGATCCTTCAGATCTTTAGGTAATTCAGCATCCCATCCGAGCTTACGATCACATATATCACGGAAGATTACTTTAGCTGTGAGTAAATATGGACTAGCTAAACCCAGGGGATCATATACTCTCGCCATTGTTTGAAGAACTATCCGTTTGGTCATTTCTACTTTCTGCTTTGGTAGTGATACAGACAAAGTATCCTCCTTTTTGTTCCATCCCAGTCCCAGGAGCTTGGTCTCCGATGGCTTAGTTCCCAAAGTTTCTTTAGCAAAGGTAGATTCTCCGTCTTCCACGTTGTCACTCTCTAACTCCGCAGCATTAGAATGCCATTTGTGCAAAACAAAGCTTCCCTCGCTGAGAATTTCTTTGGCTTGCTCCTTGAGTACTACCGTCTCCTCTACTTTATCACCTCCGATGTTTATGTCATCAACATACGTTCCTTCAGATAATTCTTCAACACATTGTGGATAGTGCTCTGCATACTTCTCGAGATGAACGTTCAAAGTCCCTCCGAGTAAGAATGGGCTTGGGCCTAGCCCAAACATCGCTCTGGTCATACGATACACCACCATCTCTTTGCATTGTAGATCGTTTATCCATAAAAATCTCATCGCATCTCGCTCGTTCTCTCTAATCACTATTTGTAGGAACGCTTGTTTTATATCACCAGCTAAGAGAATAGGTTTAAGTCGATTACGAAGTAGTATGTCAAGGATTCTTCTTTGGAGTGGGGGACCAATGTCCAAGCAATCATTCAATGATGGGGATTTTTGATCAGCTTTTGCCGAAGCATCAAACACAATTCTTACTTTCGTAGACTCGGCTTGCTCTCGTACTACCGGTTTGTGGGGAATGTAATGCTCTCGGCTCCCTTCAGGTTTCTCAGGCGCAATCTCGACCACTCCATCTTTGAGTTGATTTTCCACTATATCATGATAAGTCTTCAGCAGTTCAGGCTGTTTGTCAAGTCGGTTGAATAATGACTGAAATCTCCTCTTGGCTACAAGGTAATTGGTCGGCAGCTCCGGATGGTGAGCCTTCCATGGTAACGATGTCTCATATCGACCGTCCTCTTGCTGAGTAAGCTGTTCTTTAAATTCTCGATACACGCTCCCTTGATCTCCTTCAACATGGTCTTCTAATCCAAGCACGTCCAGACTACAAAGATGCATGTAGTCTTCTTGGGAGCTCTTGGTAAACATCAAGTAGGAATGGTTCTTCTCTCGCCCCGGTGACATGATAATCCATCCCAAAGCAGTTTTCTCAGCGATTGGCATCCCATCGTTCCCAACCTTAGCAGGTACAGTTGTCTTGATTCTAGACATATCACTGGCACCTAGGATTAGATGCACAGGTAAAAGTGCTTTCTCATCAATATCATTCATATGTACTCCTTTAAGGTGTTCATGGGTTTCAATAAGTTCTTTATACCTCGGATTTGGCACTTTCATTAGCACATCCTTGTCGATTCGATTCAGTTCACATGACATCTTGAAATTGCCATCAACAGCTGCAATCTCCACCTCATAAACATCAATCTTCCTTGTTGTTGTTTGAAGCATCATCTCTATTGATTTAAATTCTTGTCTTATTGGCTTTTTTCCAATTGCGTTTAACAACGTGCTTGATGCAAATGAACTCCCAGACCCAGTGTCTAAAAGTGCTCGACACTTTAGTCCTCCCATCTCTACCACCACAACTGGATAAACTACATCCTTCCCACTAGGTTGACACAGCAGTTTTTGATTTGCGTTTAGTTTATCACAAATAGAAGTGTGATGCCTTCTCTTGCAGTTGTAACATTGGCTCCTACTTCTGCAATCACTTGCTCTATGCTTTTCGCCAGTGCAGTTGAAACACCGGTGCTTGTCGCTGAGAATTTTCTTCCGGTCACTGACATTCACCACTTTATCACATTCCACAGATCTGTGATCTTTGCTTTCACAATATACGCAATGTTTAGATTGTTCCTTTGTTAACAATAACTTATCTCGCTTACCATCTTTCCATGAAAATCCATCTTTTTTATCACTTTGTTGTAATGGGTTTCGCTCAATCCACTGTCGTAATGCCTCAACTAACTCCGGGAAAGTCCACCTTTTCCAATCTGATGAGGTTCTCGTTAAATCAGCTCGAATGCCTTCTAATTTATCCAACGTCATCCTTACATTTCCTGCAACATCCCCCCAATTTTCCGAATGCTTCAAGAGCTTGAACATGCCCCAAAAGACTGTCATAAAAGTTGTGTATCTTTTGTTTTGATACGCCAGTAATAGTAGGTAAAGACAGAATTTCTTGAATATGTGCATTGACTACCTCGCTTGCGTCACCATATCTTTGCTCCAACATCCTTTTCGCTTTTGCATACCCTTCGCTATTCAGTGGTAATTGATCAATTGTAATTCGAACTTTAGGTACAAGATGTTCTTTTAAATATGCAAACTTTGCTTCGTCTTTCATGGGAGCTTTATCAATTTGGGTCTCAAATAGACCCCAAAACCGAACCCAATCTAAATGAGTTCCTTGAAATTTCGAGATTTGCAGCTCAGGCAACTTCGTTTTAACCCGCTTCGCAGCAGCTAATTCTAGCTTCTTTTCCTCAAGAGATAACGCAAACTCTTCTTCTCTTTCACGCTTTGCCAATTCTATCTCTCTTTCCTCATCTCTAATTTGAGCTCGTGCTTCTGCTTCTTGTCGAATTTTCTCCCGACGCTCAATTTCCTTTCGTTTTCCTTCGTCGTCTAAAAGCTTATTATTTAACTCTTCTATAACCTCCTCAAATACGCGTAACTTGCCTTTGTTTTCGTTTGTCCACTCGTCAATAACTTCATCTTCTTGGCCCGCATCAACCTTCAAGCCTTGTATTAATACAATCAAATCATAAGCTTCGTCTACTTTGGTTTTTAGTGTTGTTTGTTGTCGTTTAATCGCTTCTATCGAATTCCCTCTCAAAATCTCGGTTGTTGCTCGGTTAAAATATGATAATTTTCGCAATACTGACTGGAAGATTCCTACTTTCGTCTCCGTTTCATTAGATAAACCCGACTGCTCTTGTGCTTCAAGATCAATTCGTTGACTTTGTTGTCTCGTCACCGCCATGTCACGCTCGATTTTTTAGTCAAAATACATCCTCAAACCCCGATTAATTCTCGATAAATTCCAAGTCACAAATAGATAATAATCGCCGTCGAAGGTGCCACTTTGTGGAGAATTTTGTTGTTTCCCACAATTGGTTTGAAGAAGTATTTTCACGCTTTTGTTTAAGATATTTTTATTTTAATTCTAATCTCACTTGCTCGCACGCTCTCTCTCTTGCTCTATCTAATATGTCAATCAAGTGTCAGTTTTTGTTCGCTCACGAATTAACTTGTTAACGATTAACTTGTTCCCTTGCTAATAACAACTAAGACGCTACTAACATTCACGACACAATCTATTTCTATAACTTTGTGAAAATCTTATAGTTCATTTCAATTGTTCATAATATGTTAGGAGTTTTCACTTAATACTTTACATATTGTTCACACAACAACAGCAGTGTGCCAGCATCTTGCTTTAGGCATTTCTGGAAGTTCTTCCCAAGAATACCTTTCAAAATTGAAACCTTCAACTGACTTCAGCTTTCCTCCCTCACCCCACCCTCCCAGGAATACAATGTTGTTTTCAATAACAACTGCAGTACATCCCCTCCTCTTACATCTCATTGATGGCAGCATGTGACTTTGTTCTGTCTTAACATTGTAAATGATAACTGTATCTAATGTCTTGGCATGTTTGTCAGCGCCACCAATAACAACAATGTTGTCTCCCCATCTCACAGTTGCCATGTGACTCACTTCATACGGCAGTGGTGACAACTGTTTCAGCTCATTCTTCTTTATATCGTACAGTACGACACTGCTGAGGCTGTCTGTGTATCTGTGAGTTGTTCTTCCACCAACTATCAACAAATTATCATCAAATATTTCCATGCTGTGGCATTGTCTTGGTTCTGGCATTATTGATAAGGTCTTCACAGTATAGGGAGGAACAAGCTGGACTGCTCTGATCAAGTCAGATATAACATCTCCATTATCACCTCCAGAGACTATCAACTGATCATTATACAGCACACTGCTGTGGTTTCTCAACTTATCAGGTAGTTTAACAGGACAGTCACTCCAGTGTGTTGAGAGATCAGGGTTTGGGTCAATATTCATTCTGATAATATCATCAACAATGCCAGACCAACCACAGCAACCCCCAGCTATAGTCATATGATTGTTATAAATAAATGAAGTCACTGCCCAACGATCCTTTGGCATTGATTGTAATCTCGACCATGTTCTTTGACGCCAGTTAAACATCTCTACAGAGTTAGTTGTATAACCTCCAGCAACAATTATATTTTTCTTATCACCACTTGGTCTATTTCTTACTTTTCTTGTGTTTTCTTCTTTTTTGCCCTCCATTGTGATATGAACGTCCTTCATTTCATCAAAAGCTCTGACCAAAGCTGTTTTCAATCCATCAACTTTGCTGTTAACTGCTTCGAGTTTTCCTTCCATATCTGCTTTTAAATCTGCGACTGCGACTGTGGTATTTCTCGCCATATTTTTCTCTAAATTTGTTATTTTAGTTTCAATTGTTAGATTATTCTTCGCCATTCTTTCCTCCATATCTGCCAAAGTTTTGGTTATTTCTCCGCACGAGTGACACTTCAACTTTCGGAATTCACAGACTTCACTTTCATGGTGAATAAGATCACGCTTGTTGACAATTAAACCACAGCCTTGGTTTGAACAAACGGCTGGTGTATATCCACATGTATCTTCATGGCGGTCAAGATGCTGTAATTCTACAACTTCTTGACAACCTCTGTCGATGTAAACGCAACGAATTTTTGATTCGTTTAAAAAACTTTTCACCATTCGCTGTGGTTCAATCAAAGTCTCTACGGTCAGTTTATCAGCACACGTTGGGCATGTTTTGGAATTTTCCAGATGTTTCGTAATACAACAACGGCAAAAACAATGCTGGTTTGTTGGACAGAGGACAGGCTCTTTCAAGACGTTGAAGCAAATCTGACAAAGGAAATTCTGATCGATTTTGTCCACAAACCTTTCTTCATCGTAGCCTTGTATATATGAAGCCATATTTCACGTCGTTCTTGTGTCGTAATAATAAAGCAAGTTCTGTGTTGTTTGTTGCTTTGTAGTATAAACCTCGCTTTATAGACTGAATATAGATACAGTGTTCGTTCTTGGAGAAGTCTGTGTTTATATTTTCTCAATTCTCAAATCGCTACGCCAAAATTATCTGTTTAGAACAGCAGAAAAATATCTCTTCCGTAAGTGTTTAAAGAGTGTTTTGTGGACAGGAATTTGTGGTATAAAAAAATTATATTATTATTATTGTCTCCTGACAAAAGCTCAGCATCTCCTATTCAAATACTGACTTGCAATTGGTTGTGTTTATGTTCCTAGGAATTTCTTATTTCATTATATGGAAATGAGTTCGAAGAAAATGATACTTTATACCAAGAAAAATAATCATAACAAATAGTTTATAGACAGAACATATGGCTAGACGGTGTGGATATCATGGTTCAGTAAGGATAACTTCGTTGTTAACCGCTTCAAGTTTTTCTTTCATATCTTCCAGATTGTTCTAGTGTCGTAATAATAAAGCAAGTTCTGTGTTGTTTGTCGCTCTGTAGTATAAACCTCGCTGTATAGACTAAATATAGATACAGTGTTCAAAGAAGTCTGTGTTTGTATTTTCTCGAGATCTTCTCCAAAATGATCAGTTTATGAAGACAAATATCTCTTCCTTATAAAGTGTTTGCATAAAATGCATCATTTGCTGTCAGGAATTCTTGGAATTTGCTGCGATGTTTCCAGAAATAAATTTAAAAGTAAAGCGAGCTGAGAGAGAGAACTGGGACTGGAGTGTAACGCACTGAGCTATGTATGCTAAGTGAATGGGTCAAACTGCATGGTCCAGCATTATGAACCTAGATTTTTCCTAATCGTGTCAGATAATTTTACTCATCAGTGGAAGAATACTGTCAGTTAATAAGTTAACAAAACTATCTGTCAGTGTCTCTTGTTAACCCATTAGCTTGCAATGCACCCAGATGTGACCTACTTTAGTATTTTACTCTGTCTAATGCAGATGATTTTACTCATCAGTGGAAGAGTACTGTCAGTTAATAAGTTAACAAAACTATCTGTCAGTGTCTCTTGTTAACCCATTAGCTTGCAATGCACCCAGATGTGACCTACTTTAGTATTTTACTCTGTCTAATGCAGATGATTTTACTCATCAGTGGAAGAGTACTGTCAGTTAATAAGTTAACAAAACTATCTGTCAGTGTCTCTTGTTAACCCATTAGCTTGCAATGCACCCAGATGTGACCTACTTTAGTATTTTACTCTGTCTAAGTCAAGTTGAATATTTTCGCGGTGCAATAATATTCCAATCTAAATGAGTTTTCATCAACACACAAATGGTTCAGGATATCTTGTGGATTGATCTACAGCTGTGGTGAATAAGAAAAACGCAACTTCAAAGTGTTTATAAAATTCACTTTCGTTTTGATCACAAAAGATCGTATAGCGTATCAAAATATTCATAAATATTAAGTGTTTCGTTTTTTTAAACATCCTGTATAAGTGCAGTCATTATATCGAAAAGCCATTTCAAGCTAGAAGATTAAATTTCAGCAGATCAAAGATGTTTGGAGTTGTTAAGATCGTTGTTATATTCCTAGTCTTTGCAGGTACTGGAATACATATTGTGATATATATCTTTGTTCATAGAATTCTCAAGTATCACTTCGTTATTCTTCATCGTATTTTTCTGGATTTATTTTTCTAGATAATGCGGTTGAATGTTTTAAACTTGGTCAGCTTTGCAGCTCAAATGGTAGAAATTCAATCCGTGAATGTGACAGTCAGGGTTGTGGTGATTTCGGAACACCAAGGTAAGACCAGATGTAACCTTGTAACAACACAGCGAATCGATAATATTCTTATAATCTTACAAAACAATTAAATTAACGTGAATTTATCATTATACAGAGGTTCTCGTACACACAATGGTGTCGACATAATTTGCAAACCAGGAGTTCTGTCATGACACCATTTGCTGCGAAGATCTGACGAAAATCACGTTCTTATTCAAACAACAACAAACCATATAACAATGGATTGTATATTCAAGGAAGCGGAGAAGCCGAAGGTATCATCTCTCTCACATTAACAACCAAATTCATATTAGGCACGGGAAATTCATCTTAGACAGGAAAGTTGATTGTAAAAACCCGTCTTAATATGACTTGGAATGGATATAAAATTTACACGTGTGATGGGTCGGGTAATGCTAAAAAGGGTATCGTGATTATTACGATAATAATTTTGTTTATTTTCTCAGTTAAGCACGCCTCACACGAGAGCTGGTAGCTGAGGTAAAGACCTCGCGAGGCTGTTAGCTCAGCAAGTTACTCTCGTGTGCGGATAGTTTTTCGTGAGGAATTCGCCTCGAGAGGCAAGTTTCTATCGTGTGCGGATAGTTTTCAGGCTGAGTTAACTGCCTCGCGAGGTCGTTAGCTCAGCTGATAGCTCTCTTGTGCGGCGGGCTTTACCCTTGTTCCGTCCTTGACCGTGTTGATATTTCAGAAACTCGTCTGATTTATCCGTCTAAATGCGAATTTAAGACGAGTTTATCGTCCAGAAAGGATTCCCGTTCAAATTAACCGTTTGTTTAGACGGGAAAGTTAGGCGGGAAAATTCTGACGAGAAACCCGTCTGTGGCCTGATTCACATCAGACGAGTTTCCCGTCTAAGATAAGTTTCCAAGAGGAGTTTCCCCTGTAAAACGAGTTTCCTGTTTTCCTTGACCTTGTAAGACGAGTTTCCCGCCTCTAATATGAATTCGGCTAAACTAATTTTAAACTATAATGCATTTCTCGAAACAGAATGAGTAATGAATTTGGTCATTGACTCCCGTCACCCCCCGGGTTAGGTCTAAATGGTAATTTCATGTCGTGCTTTCAAGTAAACATAAAAATACAATAAAAATAAAAGAAAGTGTAGGCACAGAATACCTATCACAAGAACAACTCCATAGTTTTTTGCATAAGTGGTTCATCCACTCAGCAAGTACTGTAAATGGAGGCAATCACCCCCCTGCTACTAGCGTCATTTTTAATATGGGCAGGGGGTGGAAATTCCATTAACGGTACTTGCTGAGTGATGAATCTTGGGAAAGAGTCCCCCCTGCTAACAACCCCATTTTTAATACTTACAGGGGGGTGATTATTAGAGGTCCAGTAAAGAGGAAAGTGTTAAAATTGAATAATCAATTTCTTTTTCAGATATAAAATGGATATTTCAGGTGGTCTTGGAAGATCTGCTGGAAAGGTATCCATATTCACAATTTTCTTCTCCATATTCGCAGATATTCCCTCCATAATCAAATTTTTTCCCTGTGAAAAACCTTACTTTTTGTCGTGAAATTTTTCAGATATGGCGTGTTGGTCTGATGGGGTTGAACAGTACAAAAGATAATGTAAATCTTGTACTAAAAGCCTTCAAGGATACCATAAAAACGTGAAATTACAAAACAATCTGTGAGCAAACTTGAAACAAGAATTTTATTTTAGTTGACAAACCAATTTATATTAGTTAATCAGGGTTTTGTTTTAATAAAGAGTAAAACTATCTCTCCAAATCTTGTTAATTGTTAAATTTTAAAATATGACTTGGTTGTGGCAGTCTGACAGACACAGACATCATTTACAGACAGGCTGATATTTAAAATAGGTAACTGAGCTATTTCTTGAGGCAGAGGCTCAGTTAGGATTCTTGGTCTGGGGGACCATGGCAGAAGAACCCAGGTGGGGAGGCATTGGGTTGTGGCTGAAAAACCTAGTGGTAGGGGGGCTGGGGCAGAAGAATGCAGGTGGGATGGGTGAGGTTGTGGCTGAAAAAACCTAGTGGGAGGAGGGTGAAAAAACCTAGCTTGGAGGGGGGGGGGACCCAGGTGGGAGAAACAGAAAAGCTTATTATAAATGTTTTATTTGGTGTTTCATTTTAAACCTTCCTCAATGAAAATATCTATTTCAAAGATTTATTATTGTTCTAAGAACTGACTCAATTTAAATTTAATCACAAAAATACAAATCAGTATATGTCTGACAATCAACTTAGAATGCTACAATCTATTTCTATACTTTGTGAAAATCTTATAGTTCATTTCAAATGTTCATAATATGATAGGAATTTTCACTTAATACCTTACATATTGTTCACACAACAACAGCAGTGTGCGAGCATCTTGCTTTAGACATTTCTGGAAGTTCTTCCCAAGAATACCTTTCAAAGTTGAAACATTCAACTGATTTCAGGTATCCATCTTCACCACGCCCTCCCAGGACTACAATGTTGTTTTCAATAACAACTGCAGTACATCCATACCTCTCACATCTCATTGATGGCAGCATGTGACTTTGTTCTGTCTTGACATTGTAAATGATAACTGTATCTAATGTCTTGCCATGTTTGTCAACGCCACCAATAACAACAATGTTGTTTCCCCATCTCACAGTTGCCATGTGATTCACTTCATACGGCAGTGGTGACAACTGTTTCAGCTCATTCTTCTTTATATTGTACAGTACGACACTGCTGAGATTGTCTTTGTGTCTACCAGTTGTTCTTCCACCAACTATGAACAATTTATCATCAAATATTTCCATGCTGTGATCTTGTCTTGGTTCTGGCATTCTTGATAAGGTCTTCACAGTATAGGGAGGAACAAGCTGGACTGCTCTGATCAGGTCAGATGAAACATTTTCATTATCACCTCCAGAGACTATCAACTGATCATTATACAGCACACTGCTGTGGTATTTCAACTTATCAGGTAGTTTAACAGGACAGTCACTCCAGTGTGTTGAGAGATCAGGGTTTGGGTCAATATTCATTCTAATCATATCATCAACAATGCCAGACAAACCACAGAAACCCCCAGCTATAGTCATATCATTGTTATAAATAAATGAAGTCGCTCCCCAACGATCCTTTGGCATTGATTGTAATGGCGACCATGTTCTTTGACGCCAGTTAAACATCTCTACAGACTCATTCAAAAAACCTCCAGCAACAATTATATTTTCCTTATCACCACTTGGTCTATTTCCTACTTTTCTTGTGTTTTCTTCTTTCTTGCCCTCCATCGTGATAAAACGTCCTTCATTTCATCAAAAGCTCTGACCAAAGCTGTTTTCAATCCATCGACTTTGTTGTTAACCGCTTCGTGTTTTCCTTCCATATCTGCTTTTATATCTGCCGTGTTTTTTCGATATTCCGTGCAACATTTCGCTCTAAATTTGTTATTTTAGTTTCAATTGTTATACTATTCTTCCCTATGTTCTTTTCCATATTCGCCATTCTTTCGTCCATATCTGCCAAGTTTTCGTTATTTCTCCGCACGAGTGACACTTCAACTTTCGGAATTCACAGACTTCACTTTCATGGTGAATAAGATCACGCTTGTTGACAATTAAACCACAGCCTTGGTTTGTACAAACGGCTGGTGTATATCCACATGTATCTTCATGGCGGTCAAGATGCTGCACTTCTACAACTTCTTGACAACCTCTGTCGATGTAAACGCAACGAATTTTTGATTCATTTAAAAAATCTTTTACCATTCGTGAAGGTTCGGCCAAAGTCTCTACGGTCAGTTTATCAGCACACGTTGGGCATGTTTGAGAATTTTCCAGATGTTTCGTAATACAACAACGGCAAAAAGAATGCTGGTTTCTCGAACACATAACCGGCTCTTTCAAGACGTTGAAGCAAATCTGACAATGAAAATTTTGATTTATTTTGTCCACAAACCTTTCTTCATCGTAGCCTTGTATATATGAAGCCATATTTCACGTCGTTCTTGTGTCGTAATAATAAAGCAAGTTCTGTGTTGTTTGTCGCTCTGTAGTATAAACCTCGCTGTATAGACTGAATATAGATACAGTGTTCGTTCTTGGAGAAGTCGGTGTTTGTATTTTCTCGAAATCTTCTCCAAAATGATCAGTTTATGAAGACAAATATCTTTTCCTTATAAAGTATTTGCATAAGACGCGTCCTCTCCTGTCAGGACTCAGGAATTCCTGGAATTTGATGCGGTGTTTCCAAAAATGAATTTGAAAATGTTACGAGCTGACGGAGAGAGCTGGAGCCAAATGAAACCTTTTTCTGATATTTTCAGTAGATTTTAGAGAAATGTTATTTTGCAGTAATTTAAGTCGACTCTAAAAGCTTTAACTTGTTCTATTAAAATGCGAATTTACCTTTCAAAAGTGCTGAGGATGCTGCGATAGTTTTTAATATAAAACTCCATGTTCACTAAATCCTAAATACACGAATTTAATCTTTCGGATTATGTTAGGAATTGGGTTAAGATTATGCTTTAGGTCAAGGTTCTAGATTTTTATAGTTTAATAGGGTTAAACCTAATCATAAATTTAAATTTAATCCTAACCTAATCTTAAGGATTAAATGGAATAATACTGCCAACATAGAAAACGCTAAACATTCCAGTTTATCGAGAGATCAGTAAACTGTCAGGGAGTGAAATTTCAAGGCAAAGAGGAAGTTTGTTTTGGCAGTTAAAATGAGTTAAAAAAACTATCCCTCAGACTTATTTACTATTTGAGATTATGTTACGATTTGGGTTAAGATTTGGTTTTAGGTTTATTGTTAATTAGAGTAAAACCTAATCCTAAATTTAACCCTAATCCTAACCTAATCTCTGGAATTATATTGTTTGCAAACATAGAAAACGCTGAACATTCCAGTTTTCCAAGAGATCAGAACACTGCCAGGGAGTGAAATTTCAAGGAAAAAAGAGGAAGTTTGTTTTGGTAAGTGGAAGCAACCGTCGTTTTAAACTTTCAATTTTCAAACATTTCTTTTCCAAACTTTCGTTTTGAAGCAAAATATTTTGAATTATTTTCTCTCAATTGCAAGGAAATACACGAGCTTTTCTAGCGAAATATGTCGCACGACGTGACCGTAAACTTCAACGGCAAATCATTTAACCTTCGTTTTCAACCATCCTGGACAATCGCTCAACTAAAACGCGAAATTGCTCGCAAGAAAAATGTCAAAACTGCTGGAATTAAAGTCATTTTTGCCGGTCGAGAATTACCCAATGAATTAACACTCGGGGTGAGTGATTTTTAGGAAAATATCAAGCTTTTAATGTGATTTATAGAACAATTTTCAAAGAAATAACGAAAGCTTTACTGTGAAATGTTGAAATGATTTCATAAATGAGGTTTTTTTTAGTTCGGGATTTTGATGTTTAAAGCGACCATCTTCGTTATAGTAAATCTGAGATAGATTATGATACAGCTTGTCTTGCTTGAGTCACTCCATCTCAGAATATCACAGTGTCTGAATCTTGATAAAATGATCTTTTAAGACATTTTTCAAAGCCATCTTTCTCCACTAAAACCTGACCCAAACTTACGTGAATTCTCACTCATGGACAGTTTCCAGGATTTTTCAGATGATTCTCAGAATTCTCATTCTTTAAATTGCCATCAGTCGACAATGAGTCTGACATTCAGAGATCTGAAACTGTGTTTTTTTATAGAATGCAGAGATGAACCACAGCGTCATTCATGCTGTTCAGAAATCTGGTCAGATCTCAGTTGATGCAACTTACAATGCAAATGATGGTTTGACGAAAGTGAAACTGACACAGGATGACGAAGATGAAGATGGTGAATCTCAACAATCAGGTGGTGACGAGATCTTTCATAAACCTCTCAATGGTGTGACCCCACCCTGTTTAATCGCCTTCCTAATTTTACACCCTCAATAAATACCTCCGGTATGTTCCCTTTATGTTCACTTTCTTTCCTCTCCCTCTCTGATAAACCTCTCTCTAGTTGATCCACTATAATAACCTCTTTTTCATGTCTGTTTCTTGTATTGTATCCCTGTGTAATACACCTTTTTTCCAATAACTCTTTCTGTAGTTTGTCCTCTATCAAATATCCTTCTCAATTACCATCTCTAATTAACCCTCAAATCACTTTCTATTCCCCTCTCTCATAATTATGCCCTTCCCTAATGTACGTCTTCTCCAATATTCCATCTCTAATTAACCCTCAAATCACTTTCTATTCCCCTCTCTCATAATTACATGTCCTTCTCTAATGTACCTCTTCTCTAATATTCCTCTTTAATTAACCCTCAAATCATTCTCTATTCCCTTCCCTAATAGTATGCCCCTCCCTAATGTACCTCTTAGAACTCTTATATCTCTCTCTAATTAACCCTCTATAGCTTATCCTGAATCCCCTATACCCTTCCCTACTAGCATGCCCCTTTCTAATATGCCTCTTCTCTAAAAACTCTTTTCCCAATTAACCCACCCCACCCTTGCCCATACCCCCTTACCTGGATGTCCTCTAATACAGTACTGTACCACTTTTCTAATTGTCTGTCTCCAATAAACCCCTATCCCCAGCTTGATACCCTTGCATTTTTCTCATGGAGAAAGCTGCATGGGTAGGGGTTTCTCTACCCTGCCTTTCCCCCCAATCTTATTATACTTTATCCATAAAGCCCCACCCTCTCTTTCTAATAATCTCGTCTCTAACACCAGGGTTCGTTTAACAATCCATATTTTTCGTACTCTCTCATCTCAGGCAAGCAAAGTTTCTTCTTTGTTTATTGTAAAACTTGCAAGAAACTAACACGAGGAAAATTGCGATGTCGATGTTCAAATTGCAAGGAAGGAAGCTTTGTTCTATCACAGGTATTTACTGTTTCCTTATAAACAACTTCTAAAAAATCTCCATCAGATTTATATTTAAACTTTATAAAATGTCGACATTGTTACAACTTGTTTGCAAGCTTGCTGCGAAAGCTTTTGAATGTCAACAAACATCTTGTTTACACAATATTTATGGTTTCTTGCAAGGGTCCAAATGGTTGGGACGATGTATTGATCAAAGGCCGCATGCAGGGACAATGTGAATCCAATACAAACTGTCAGGGAAAAACAGCTGTAAGTTATCCACCTATCAGACCTAAAATACAATAGTGGGTCACATCTAGGTGCATTGCAAGCTAATGGGTTGACAAGAGACACTGACAGATAGTTTTGTTAACTTATTAACTGACAGTACTCTTCCACTGATGAGTAAAATCATCTGACATTAGAAAGAGTAAAATACTAAAGTAGGTCACATCTGGGTGCATTGCAAGCTAATGGGTTAATAAGAGACACTGACAGATATTAGTTTGTTAACTTATCAACTGACAGTACTTTTCCACTGATGATCGAGTAAAATTATCTGACAATAGACAGGATAAAATACTAAAGTAGGTCGATCACAAACTTCTTGTTCTTTCATAGGAATTTTATTTCAAATGTGGGGAACATCATGGAAGAGATGAACAGGCGCCGTTATCAATGTTGAAATCTAACATCAGAAATATTCCCTGCATCACATGCTCTGAAATATCGTAAGTTTACCCTTTCATTTTATGTCTCCTCTCAGAAATATTTATCCTTCTGGGAAAGTTGAATTTTTTAATCCAAACCGCAGTTAATAGAAATAATAACTCTGATCCACATGGTCAATATTTAATCATTTTTTTCGCTCATGCGCCTACCTATTGTTTGAATTCTTTTATTTAATGTTTCATTTTAAACCTTCCTGAATGGAAATATCTATTTCATACATTTGTCATTGTTCTTTAATACATAATTTTATAAGAACTGGCTCAATCACAAAAATACAAATCAGTATATGTCTGACAATCAACTTAGAATGCTACAATCTATTTTTATAACTTTGTGAAAATCTTATAGTTCATTTCAATTGTTCATAATATGTAAGGAGTTTTCACTTAATACCTTACATATTGTTCACACAACAACAGCAGTGGGCCACAATCTTGCTTCAGACATTTCTGGAAGTTCTTCCCAAGAATACCTTTCAAAGTTGAAACCTTCGACTGACGTTAGCATTGCTTGCTCACTCTCCCCTCCCAGGACTACAATGTTGTTTTCAATAACAACTGCAGTACATCCCCTCCTCTTACATCTCATTGATGGCAGCATGTGACTTTGTTCTGTCTTGACATTGTAAATGATAACTTTATCTAATAACTTGCCGTGTTTGTCAATGCCACCAATAACAACAATGTTGTCTCCCCATCTCACAGTTGCCATAGCACTCACTTCATATGGTAGTGGTGACAACTGTTTCAGCTCATTCTTTTTTATATCGTACAGTACGACACTGCTAAGGTTGCCTTTGTAACTGCTAATTGTACTTCCACCAACTATCAACAAATTATCATCAAATATTTCCATGCTGTGACCTTGTCTTGGTTCTGGCATTCTTGATAAGGTCTTCACAGTATAGGGAGGAACAAGCTGGACTGCCCTGGTCAAGTCAGATAAACCATTTCCATTATCACCTCCAGAGACTATCAACTGATCATTATACAGCACACTGCTGTGGAATATTAATTTTTCAGGTAGTTTAACAGGACAGTCACTCCAGTGTGTTGAGAGATCAACGTTTGGGTCAATATTCATTCTAATCATATCATCAACAATGTCAGACCAACCACAGGTACCCCCAGCTATAGTCATATGATTGTTATAAATAAATGAAGTCGCTCCATAACGATCCTCTGGCATTGATTGTAATGGCGACCATGTTCTTTGACGCCAGTTAAACATCTCTACAGAGTTAGTTACAACATCTCCAGCAACAATTATATTTTCGTTATCACCACTTGGTCTATTTCTTACTTTTCTTGTGTTTTCTTCTATCTTGCCCTCCATCGTGATAAGAACATGCTTCATTTCATCAAAAGCTCTGACAAAAGCTGTTTTCAATCCTTTGACTTCGTTGTTAACCGCTTTGAGTTTTCCTTCCATATCTGCGACTGTGCCGGTGGTATTTCTTGTGATATTTTTCTCTAAATTTGTTATTTTAGTTTCAACTGTTTTATTTGTTACCATATTCTTCTCGATATTCGCCATTCTTTCCTCCATATCTGCCAAAGTTTTCGTTATTTCTCCGCACGAGTGACACTTCAACTTTCGGAATTCACAGACTTCACTTTCATGGTGAATAAGATCACGCTTGTTGACAATTAAACCACAGCCTTGGTTTGTACAAACAGCTGGTGTATATCCACATGTATCTTCATGGCGGTCAAGATGCTGTACTTCTACAACTTCTTGACAACCTCTGTCGATGTAAACGCAACGAATTTTTAACTCATTTATAACATCTTTTACCATTCTATTTGGTTCGGTCAAAGTCTCTACGGTCAGTTCATCAGCACACGTTGGACATGTTTGAGAATTTTCGAGATGTTTCGTAATACAACAACGGCAAAAACAATGTTGGTTCTTCGGACACAGGACAGGCTCTTTCAAAACATTGAAACAAATCTGACAAAGGAAATTTTGACTGACTTTGGTCTCGAAGCGTTGTTCATCGTAGCCTTGTATATATGAAGCCATATTTCACGTCGTCCTTGTGTCGTAATAATAAAACAAGTTCTGTGTTGTTTGTCGCTCTGTAGTATAAACCTCGCTGTATAGACTGAATATAGTAGATACAGTGTTCGTTCTTGAAGATGTCTGTGTTTGTATTTTCTTGAAATCTTTGCCAAAATGATCAGTTTATGAAAGCAAATATCTCTTCCTTATAAAGTTTTGCATAAATGATATGCTTTGCTGACAGAGGAATTCCTGGAATTTGGGTGTTTCCGGAATTGCCTCAACACGCGCAAATAGCTCAGTGGTTGCAAGCACTGGAGCCTAATTTTAGCAAATTGGAGGCTAAAAAAGCTAATTTCTCCGTACTTTTTATTAGCCAAGATTTTCAAAATGACAACACTTTAAACAGAACTATAATGGCTAGAAACAACACACTAACACTGAAAATATTCAAAGTCAAAATATTCAATAGGTTTTAAAAAAAACCCCCAGCTATATTATTGGTCCTTTGCAGAACATCTATAACAATAACAGTTGTGATGTTGCATTACAAAACTATAACAAAAGTTTGTGGTGAGGGTCCCATCATGAAATAACAGTTAAATTTTTAGACAACAAAGCTTGGTTTAAACATTGATGTAGCAGGATTGTATATTTATAACTGAGTATAGCCATAGGCCATAGCCACAGCCCACAGTTGTCAACCCGCGTGTACTGTTTCTAAATATTAAATTTTCCCTGTTGAGATAGCGTCTTCATCAGGGGAAACAATATCATCTTCACTTTTAAAATACTTTTGCGTTTGGGACCAGAGATAATGCACTGGAGCATCGTCGTCAAACATCACGTCTACATCATCTTTGTTTAAATTCTCGTACACGCGACAACAACATTGATTTCTAGAGCGTCTCGGGTAGCTACAGTCTGTGAATTTACAACCACGATTGTCCTCGCACAATCCAATCGCTCGAATAGCTTTTGTTATCGGATATTTGACTCGCCTCTTCACTCTGACAACAATCTGAACGCATAAGGGTTTGCCACAACCGTTTGTGTCGCTTGCTTCTGCACGAGATATACTTTGTATCGATATAAAACTACAGTCCTTTTGTAATTCGATGCCAAGCGCTCGTTTATTTTGAATTATTGCCCTGGCTGAACCAGCACATTGCGTGCGAATTTTCTGAATTTGCCCAGAAGAACCGCAATGGTTTAAAGTTTTCACCAATTGCCATCGCTTTAAAGATTTTCCAGTGTAATATAAAGGATCCATTTTGAGACAAACTCTTTTAAAGTTCTACAACCGAATTGTTGTTTATTTCGTCTGCTCAAAGTGATTCGAAGGCCACAAGTAAATTGATACTTTGTAACTTTCAACGGGGGGGGGGGTGGGGCAATACGTGAAAATTAGCTCTTTTAAAACGATATTTTAATACAAATTAAAATGGTTTTAAAACAGTTTCATAGTCATACGTCGAGCAGAAATGTTATTAAATTGATTTATTTAATAAAATTCATTTGTTTATTCCATGTAATATGCGATTTATTGGTTTACTTTTAACCGCTCTCGCTCCAGTGTTCGTATAGAGATCGGTGTGCAATTTAGAGGCGGGAAACTTTCCCGCCGAAATCGAAAAACGTTCCCGCCAAATAACCGTGCTGCTTTCCGAGCCTCTCATTGGTTAAACACCCCAATTCCTGCCCTCTGATTGGTTGAAAGCGAGCACAAGATATTTCGGTTCTTCACGTTTCTTCAAACTCCTCAAAACTTGATTTTTTACTTTTTATTTATTATTTACAACTTCTTGCGGTTAATGCTTCGTTTTTCTTCTTTTTAAGGGATGTTATTTTAGTTTTTCCTTGTGAAAGCAAGCATACGATTTGTGAGGATTGTTTTCGCGAGTATTGCGTTACATATTTGAGCGAGAGACGATTTGTTCAAACAGAACGAAAGGGATACACTATCGCCTGCCCAGGAAATTCAGGTAAAAAACAAGAATAGTCTTAGGGATTTAACCAGCGTTTCATCAACTATTATTGCTTGATCAAACGAGAACAA
Source organism: Dendronephthya gigantea (assembly GCF_004324835.1). Taxonomy (NCBI): domain Eukaryota; kingdom Metazoa; phylum Cnidaria; class Anthozoa; order Malacalcyonacea; family Nephtheidae; genus Dendronephthya; species Dendronephthya gigantea. Next base: position 99,034 of record NW_021163284.1, on the reverse strand, counting down.
GAGTGGCATGAGAGTTGACAAGCGAGAGTTTACATAAGAGTTTCATCAACTATCATTGCTTGATCAAACGAGAAAAAGAGTTGCATGAGAGTTGACAAGCGAGAGTTTACATGAGAGTTTCGTCAACTATCATTGCTTGATCAAACGAGAACAAAAGTTGCATGAGAGTTGACAAACGAGAGTTTACATGAGAGTTTCATCAACTATCATTGCCTGATCAAACGAGAACAAGAGTTGCATGAGAGTTGACAAACGAGAGTTTACATGAGAGTTTCATCAACTATCATTGCTTGATCAAACGAGAAAAAGAGTTGCATGAGAGTTGACAAGCGAGAGTTTACATGAGAGTTTCGTCAACTATCATTGCTTGATCAAACGAGAACAAAAGTTGCATGAGAGTTGACAAACGAGAGTTTACATGAGAGTTTCATCAACTATCATTGCCTGATCGAACGAGAACAAGAGTTGCATGAGAGTTGCCAAACGAGAGTTTACATGAGAGTTTCATAAACTATCATTGCTTGATCAAACGAGAACAAGAGTTGCATGAGAGTTGACAAGCGAGAGTTTACATGAGAGTTTCATCGACTATCATTGCTTGATCAAACGAGAACAAGAGTTGCAAGAGAGTTGACAAGCGAGAGTTTACATGAGAGTTTCATCAACTATCATTGCTTGATCAAACGAGAACAAGAGTTACATGAGAGTTGACAAGCGAGAGTTTTCATGAGAGTTTCATCAACTATCATTGCTTGATCAAACGAGAAAAAGAGTTGCATGAGAGTTGACAAGCGAGAGTTTACATGAGAGTTTCATTAACTATCATTGCTTCATCAAACGAGAACAAGAGTTGAACCAAGACTGATTATAAAATACTTATTTTTATACTTATTTTTAGATGATTGTCGCGCGGCCTTTATCAGTGATCCACATCACTTCCGGTTGCTTGGCGATGAACAGGTACAAATGCTTTTCAAATTTAGATTTTTTTTTTACAAAATTTAGTTTAATCAAAGTATCCATTCCTCCTCAATCTCCACTGCTCCCATTCGAAGACTGACCTGAGCCACACTCCTTTTCACCGTTTTCTAGTATGAACGTTTCCAGACATTTGCCGCCGAGGAATGTGTCCTTTTAGCCGGTGGGGTACTTTGCCCAGGTCGGGGATGTGGACAGGGTATATTTCCCCCACAAGGGCGCCGTCGAGTAACGTGTGAACATGGGTGTGGGGTAAGTGTATACTGTATACTGTCTTTGTTTATTTACACTGGATGTCATAGCTCTATCAGTTCTAAACTGTTCTTCCTAGAGGTCCAGTAAGGATCATCTCTTATTGATCCAGTGTTACTACAGGAGGAAACCTAAATTAAACTAACTTTATTTATACTGGATAGCTCTATCAGTTCTAAACAGTTTTTCCTAGAGGTCCAGTAAGGAACATGTCTTATTGATCCAGTGCTACTACAGGAGGAAACCTAAACTAAACTAACTTTATTTATACTGGATAGCTCTATCAGTTCTAAACTGTTCTTCCTAGATATCCAGTAAGGATCATCTCTTATTGATCCAGTGTTGCTACAGGAGGAAACCTAAACTAAACTAACTTTATTTATACTGGATAGCTCTATAGGTTCTAAACTGTTTTTCCTAGAGGTCCAGTAAGGATCATCTCTTATTGATCCAGTGTTACTACAGGAGGAAACCTAAACTAAACTAACTTTATTTATATTGGATAGTTCTATCAGTTCTAAACTGTTCTTCCTAGAAGTCATTATTACCTTTTTCACATTTTAGCTTGTGTTTTGTCGAAATTGTTCACGGCCCTACCATGAAGGAGAATGTCAATCAAGTGAGGCTACCGCTGGAGCATCTGCTTCTGGAAACACAGCAGCAAACGTAAGTCTTTATCCAATTTGCCCCTGACCTTATAATCTTCTCCTTTGGTGTCTGGAGTAACCAAGTGGTGATAAAATTATAATATTAAGTTCTTCTATTTTTCTGTTTTAGAGGTTTCAGGTCACTGAAGCGAATAATCAACGAGCAAGATGGAACGAACAATCTGAAGCCCATATAAAAAAGAGCACTAAAAGATGTCCCAATACCAAGTGCAATGTTCCAGTCGAGAAGAACGGTCAGTTAAAATTAAGATGTTTAAAACTGATAGAGCCAGTTAGTTCAGGTTTTTTGCTGTACTACACTAGATCAATAAGAGATGATCCTTACTGGACCTCTAGGAAGAACAGTTTAGAACTGATAGAGCTATCCAGTATAAATAAAGTTAGTTTAGTTTAGGTTTCCTCCTGTAGTAACACTGGATCAATAAGAGATGATCCTTACTGGACCTCTAGGAAGAACAGTTTAGAACTGATAGAACTATCCAGTATAAATAAAGTTAGTTTAGTTTAGGTTTCCTCCCGTAGTAACACTGGATGAATAAGAGATGATCCTTACTGGACCTCTAGGAAGAACAGTTTAGAATTGATGGAGCTATCCAGTATAAATAAAGTTAGTTTAGTTTAGGTTTCCTCCTGTAGTAACACTGGATCAATAAGAGATGATCCTTACTGGACCTCTTGGGAAGAACATTCACTATGCAAACTTTTAATTTGATTTTTTCAATATTTATTCAGCGGGTTGCAATCATATGACATGCTCAAGATGTGGATTTCACTGGTGCTGGATTTGTCGTGTTCCTTGGGACAGGAAATGTCAGAGAAACCATTGGTTCAATCATTGAGACTTAAGGTTAGATTCAAACTTTCAAAGCAACTTTATAACCTCGAAATCCGAATGAAAATAATCGCAGGACCATTGCATAATTTGTTTTAATGTAATCCAGAGCTTACGGCTACGAAATCTGGTACCACTCACTATACGAGATTTTCTTAGTCGATTTTCCGCCGGTTTCAGCCTCATTAGATTCCGTTTTGAAGCGGATATTCATTTAAAATATATCTTGTATGGTCGTACTAGGTTTCGTAGACGTAGCGAAGCTAAAAGTTCCCTGATAACTAGCTTGGTCCAATTCACTTCTGAGGTATGGAATGTAGTCTGTTTTCAGTCTGTTGTTTGATAAAGCAGCACTGCAATGGCTTCAGTGCATTTGCTGCCCCATAAACATCACAAGACAACAGACTATAAAACATCCATCAGAAGTGAATAGACACTTCTCGAATTTGCTTCAGTGCATGCAGAACAATAGCTTGGAGACGAGGCGGGCGATGTAATCTATTGTTTCTGGGACGGTTTTCACTGCCCGAGAATAAATTCGGGACTGAGTGTCTATTAGATCGAACAAAATTGGATCGTGTTAACAGATGTTGAGAATTGAGAATAAACATCACAAGCTAACAGACTGTAAAACATCGATCAGAAGTGAATTGGATCAAACAAAAGTGGATCGTGTGAACAGACCTTTAGTTGATAACTAACTGCACATGTAAAGACAATTTGTGTCAATTATTTAAATTTTTTCAACGAGATTTCACGTAAGTGTTAACGCACTCTAAATTCACGCATAATAATAATTAGTAATAAATTTCTTCTTCATAATTTTAAGCAAACAAGAAGACAACAAAACTGTTAACTTTTGTTTTTTATTCATTTTTCTGCGAATGCAACATTGAACTGTCTCAGTGTACTTAAAACATAGAGCTACTACGATATCATTATACGACCAAGTATTTCAGCTACAAATGTACTAAACTTTTCAACAGAAAGTCAACTAAATCCCTTTGAAATAACCTCGCAACTATAATGTCCATAATTCTGTTCACGCGAGCTAGATGGCAAAGGCCTAGATCCAAGTTATTTGAGAGAAACTCTTGTTCTCGTTTGATGAAGCAATGATAGTTGATGAAACTCTCATGTAAACTCTCGCTTGTCAACTCTCATACAACTCTTGTTCTCGTTTGATCAAGCAATGATAGTTGATGAAACTCTCAGTAAACTCTCGCTTGTCAACTCTCATGCAACTCTTGTTCTCGTTTGATCAAGCAATGATAGTTGATGAAACTCTCATGTAAACTCTCGCTTGTCAACTCTCATGCAACTCTTGTTCTCGTTTGATCAAGCAATGATAGTTGATGAAACTCTCATTTAAACTCTCGCTTGTCAACTTTCATGCAACTCTTGTTCTCGTTTGATCAAGCAATGATAGTTTATGAAACTCTCATGTAAACTCTCGCTTGTCAACTCTCATGCAACTCTTGTTCTCGTTTGATCAAGCAATAATAGTTGATGAAACTCTCATGTAAACTCTCGCTTGTCAACTCTCATGCAACTCTTCTCGTTTGATCAAGCAATAAGGGTTGATGAAACTCTCATTTAAACTCTCGCTTGTCAACTTTCATGCAACTCTTGTTCTCGTTTGATCAAGCAATAAGGGTTGATGAAACTCTCATGTAAACTCTCGCTTGTCAACTCTCATGCAACTCTTGTTCTCGTTTGATCAAGCAATGATAGTTGATGAAACTCTCATGTAAACTCTCGCTTGTCAACTCTCATGCAACTCTTGTTCTCGTTTGATCAAGCAATGATAGTTGATGAAACTCTCAAATAATTTTATTTCACTCAAAGAAACTTACATCAGGGTCTTAGGTCCTTGCTACCGCGCTCGCGTGAACAGCCCCGAACCTGGATCTACAATAAACCATTCTTCGCCTTGGGGATGAAGACAGAACCATTAGCAACGTCCTCGTGGTCGGCCAAGGGCGGTGGAGGTGGTGAGTGGTGGCTACCATACACCTGCCCCGCGTCCCCGTTTGCACTGAGGGGCATCACGGCCATCACCTCAGCAATCCTTGCTTTCAAATTCACTATCTCTTGTTCCTTGCTAATCAACTGGCCTTGCGAGATCTCAAGTCGTCGACGCGTCTCTCCCAGGGCTGAAAATAGATCCAACTTCAGGCGTGTCTCGGAACTCAAGCTGTTCTCCAAATGCGTATTCTTGCCACGAATCTGAGCTAAGGTCGACATCAACGCCTCCGTCTCCTTTTTCAACTGGATGTTATCGTTTCCATTCGTTTTCGCTTTGAGCGTTTCAATCTCTCTCTCCATGGACCTGATCTTCTCGTCTTTCTCGTGAGCCCGCGCTTCGAGTTCCACTCTGCGCGCGTTGCAATGTTCGTGGATCGCGTTCTCCTCGCGCGACTGACGGAATTCGTCGGCTTTCGCTTTCTTCCGTTCTTCACGAAGCTGGGAGTCCGTCAACTGTCGGGCGTCGCGTTCCGATTTCAGTTTCCGTTCCAAGGTTGCGATACTGTTGCGATCTTGCTGACGGCTAGCGGTTAACGTTTGAATCCTGGAGTAAAGATAAAGAAAGTAAATCGTATTGCCCAAACTATGAGGGTTATCTTCGCCAATATCGCTAGGAAACAATGTCTCCTGGTTTGTGTCAGTGGTTTGTGTACCTTCATGAAATATGTCTAGAAAACAATGTTTCCTGGTTTGGTCCACCTTCATGAAACATGGCTAGGAAACAATGTCTCCTGGTTTGTCTACCTTCATGAAATATGGCTAGGAAACAATGTCTCCTGGTTTGTGTCAGTGGTTTGTGTACCTTCATGAAATATGTCTAGGAAACAATGTCTCCTGGTTTGTCTACCTTCACGAAACATGGCTAGGAAACATGTTTCCTGGTTTGTCTACCTTCATGAAACATGACTAGGAAACAATGTGTTCATTTCAGAAAAGTTTTTGTATGTACATACTTTTGTTGATATATTTCATTATCATTCTTCAACTGATTCACTTCAAATTTCAGGGATTTTTCGTTCGAAGTAACAGTCTGCAACTGCGTTCTCATATCTTGTTCACTATGACGACTGCTTTGCAAGTCTTGTCTCGCCCGTTTGAGATCACTTTCCATCTGGTTCAATGTGCTTTCTACCCGTCGTCTAGACAGTGGAAGAATGGAATAATTTAACAGATAAAGGTTTAAATAGTTTAGTTTAGGTTTCCTCCTGTAGTAACACTGGATCAATAAGAGATGATCCTTACTGGACCTCTAGGAAGAACAGTTTAGAACTGATAGAGCTATCCAGTATAAATAAAGTTAGTTTAGTTTAGGTTTCCTTCTGTAGTATCACTGGATCAATAACAGATGATCCTTACTGGACCTCTAGGAAGAACAGTTTAGAACTGATAGAGCTATCCAGTATAAATAAAGTTAGTTTAGTTTAGGTTTCCTCCTGTAGTAACACTGGATCAATAACAGATGATCCTTACTGGACCAATAGAGACAATACCTAGCACTCTTCTCCTCCTTCAGCTGTGTCAGTAACAAAGGTTTCACATCACCAACCACAGAAAGATATTTCGTTTCCTGAGAAATTGTTTGAATTTTAGCTTCTGTAATTATGTTCAATTTTGTTAATTTTTATACCAAATATTTTGCCCAAATCCTAGAACATTTCCATGTTTATATAGCCAATGCTGCGTATCTTAATACAAAAGATTAACAAATATACCTGTGTTGTTTTCGTTTGATTATCCTTCTTACTAGAACCATGACCGCTTGAAGAAGAAGTGTTCGAAGACTCTCCACTGTCCGAATCATCTTCAAATTCTCCACCGTTAACAGCTCTTAGTGGACTATTGTGCTTCAGTGGTCGGGTATGACCATTCGCTAAACGACCATCTGGTTCGTTTTTGTTCTCAAGTTCGTTTAAATTATGGTCCTCGTTAAGTTTCTTCGACGACGAAGCTGCGGATACCTTAACGTTATTCCTACTTGATTTCTCGTTAGTAACAGTCTTGTCATTATTCTGACTATATAATAGTTCATTGTAACTTTTATTGACGGAACCATTACTCAGAGCTTGACAGCTGGCTTTCCTAGCTGGTGGGCTCACTGTCTCTTCAGGAATTTTGTCAATTGAATTTCCTGGAAACAGAAAAAAAACATTAGCTTGCAATGCACCTTGCTTGACATTTTACTCTGTCTAATGTCAGATGATTTTACTCATCAGTGAAAGAGTACTGGCAGTTAATGAGTTAACAAAACTATCTGTCAGTGTCTCTTGTTAACCCATTAGCTTGCAATGCACCCAGATGTGACCTACTTTAGTATTTTACTCTGTCTAATGTCAGATGATTTTACTCATCAGTGGAAGAGTACTGTCAGTTAATAAGTTAACAAAACTATCTGTCAGTGTCTCTTGTTAACCCATTAACTTGCAATGCACCCAGATGTGACCTACTTTAGTATTTTACTCTGTCTAATGCCAGATGATTTTACTCATCAGTGGAAGAGTACTGTCAGTTAATGAGTTAACAAAACTATCTGTCAGTGTCTCTCGAATGGTACCTTTGACAGTATTTTCCACATTCTCCGTAGGTAATGATTGGTTTATCAACTCCATATAAAATTCATTCTCCTTGCTAACTTGTTGAATTTTACGCTAGAAAAAGATTTACAAAGTCTAATGAATTCAGTGCTAGATATCGAGACATGTACAAGTAACTACAGCAGGTAAGTAAACTGTAAAACCAAACTGTGATACCAACCTGTCGTATTTTATAACCTACGTAACTTTTCACACCATAACCCAGGGTTACAACTGGATAACCAATACTATAAATGGCAGTATGGTAGTTAGTGGAAGAGTACTGTGAGTTAATAAGTTAACAAAAATATCTGTCAGTGTCTCTTGTTAACCCATTAGCTTGCAATGCACCCAGATGTGGCCTACTTTAGTATTTTACTCTGTCTAATGTCAGATGATTTTACTCATCAGTGGAAGAGTACAGTCAGTTAATAAGTTAACAAAACTATCTGTCAGTGTCTCTTGTTAAACCATTACCTTGCAATGCACCCAGATGTGACCTACTTTAGTATTTTACTCTATCTAATGCCAGATGATTTTACTCATCAATGGAAAATTAAGTACCGACAGCAGTTGTAATCGAAAACAGATGGCAAAAAATCCTGTATATAAGACTATTCAAATGCCCTGGGCATTAATATTGCAAGCCAAATGAAGACAAAGGCAAATTTAAATAGTCTCATAAGATCAGCTGCCCTGGCAAAAATTAAAAACTCTTTGTAACTTTTTAGCAGATATCCCACGAACACAAAAGTTCATTGTCTGCATTCGAGACCTTCCAAAAATCGCCCGACTTCAAAACCATTAGCAAAACTTCATCATTCTTCCTTTTTGGGACGGCAAAACATCTCAAATTAATAAACGTGCCATTTTAAAGGCTGTCGGTAAATTTATAAACATGTAATTTACAAATGTTAATATTAATACAGTACCAATGAGCTGCAAAAGGTCGACATAAATCCAAATGAAATGGCAGATTTTTCAACTCCTTTAAACGAACAGATGCTTCGACGTAGATAAACAACAGCCACATTGAAATCGTAGGTAATCCCAGGCCACGATCTATTGTAAAAGAAGGAGAAATATTGATTTTTTTCCAAGACAAGCGAAGCGAGACGTCTCTCAATGTAAACATTCAACCACCACACAAAGAACTGGGTTTCATTGACGGGGAACCGCAAGAAATTGAATTAAACAAGTGCTTTAACTATCTACCTGTGTGCCAAACGAATTGTACCCAAACGTAGGTACTCGCGGCGAAAAACAGCCAGTGAATTGGCAAAACCATTAAACACACAACGTCCGAACACAAAGCCAATCCCAAGAACAGCAAAGAAAAGACCTTTGTAAAAATAGCAAAAACACACGCGATCGAGCTCGGATACTGCAGGAAATATCTCGGGGAAAATATCGCGAGAACTTGCAAACCGTTAGCTTTGTTTAAAATGGTTTATATTTACCAATCCTTGGTACTTGAATGAATCGTAAGCGCTCCGCATTAGCAACCAAAATGGCCAAAGATATTCAAAGCGAAACTCCAGTAAGAAGTCCGCTGTTAGAACCAGAATCCAAACGACAAAGAACTTCACGTAGATGAACAAACTAGGAGAAGAAATAACTCATGTTAGTCGGCGCTTAAGATGCGAGTAATAACAAGAGATCAAAACTAGATCTATCTCAATTTGCCTTCAATCAAAATATATAATATATATTGCAATATGTCTCGGTCGGGTTTTAAACTCACCTGCCATAGACGGATTCGGTTATTTTCGACCGTTTCAAAGGCCTTCGAAGCTTCGAGGTGTCAACGCGTCTCTTAATCGACATAATCCGTTTCCAAAACGTGGAAAAATAATGATTTTCTCGAGAGAAATAATACCAAAATGTCCTATTTTTAAATGATAGAGATCAAACTGTTTTATAAGATTTTGTCTACTCTTCAAAACATTCAACTGCGCGTGCGTGACCGCGCGTCCCAAATGAACCCTAGGGCGAAATTTCTTTGAAATTCCTGTTGTAACAATTATTATCAACTCAAAAAGTTACATATTAACTTTAGTTATAACCCTGTATGAAGATAATTAGGGTAATATTCCAAATCCACTAAGTTAATCCTTAATCTAATCCTTAAGGATCGGCGAAAATTAGGATCGGATTTAGGATTAAAGCTTATGATAATATTCGTGACTTTTGGACTATAAAATTACCACATTGAAGATGATTTGAATATATGTAAATGCCAAAATATACAAGTCTTAACTGTCTTTTAGCTTTCAGCGTTTTTCTTGTCATATTATCAAAGCCATTACTAAATAAACCTTTGTGTTTACTTGCGGTAAAATGTCTAAAATGATTTCAAAATAAACAGCTCGAGCTATCAGCCTATCATTATGGAAGATATGTGTTGGAATGAAATATACTAGTATAAATTGGAACGATACTAAATAAGGATATTTTAGAGATGAGCTGGTCAGCTGGATTACAAAGATTTGTATGATTAGGACGGTATGAAATAATTTTATAGGCTTCAAATAAGACCAATTCTTTACTAGACTAACGTTTTTTACTTGGACAATATTTCAGATGCTTTTCCAGCTGAAATGAACATTTGAAGTGAAATTCAAGGTCGATTGGAAGGGAACCATTTTGTTTGCAACTTTACAACTAAATCCATCCAGTGTCACAATGAGATCAGTGACACCTTCAAATCATCCGGCGGGTTATTCGGGCTGGCTTCAGGTTGGGGCATTCGCATTCGAATGGACTTTGGCACCCATAACAAATGCACGTGGATTTGTTTACGATCGGCGAGTAAGGAACTATTCACAGGGTCACGGAATACAAAGCCTGTTGACACTTGTAAAAGAAGGCTGAATTTATCATTTGTGGTTGGAGATCATGGCTGCTCAGAGAGACTGCTATGGTTTTCCGAAAGCGATCGGCCTTTACTCACCAGAATTCGAAAAATCCTCCTGTGGAGTCGGATTTATAGTGAACATCAATGGCCTAAAGAATAATGAGGTATTGTGCAGGATGCCGCTTAATAATCTGAGCTGTATTGATGAAGCTTTTGGCCGCTTTTTCTTGTATTTATTTTGTAGTAAATTATCCGTTAGTAAAATATATATGAAAATGTAAACAAATTGGGAATAAAAACGGTTCTATTTGTTCAAAATGTAGCAAACCTTTACCATAAAACTTTGATAAACTTGTGCTAGATTTTGGAGCGAAGACGTGTCGCTTGATCGCCGTTTTTTATACTCCAAAGAGCTGCTCAAAGGTGACGCCTTCATTTGGTGTTCAAGTGATATAAACTGCTTTATTTTAGTTCAAAAACGGGTCGAAATTATCCCTTATTTTTAAACATATCCGCGTTCTAATTTCGATCAATCCGGACTTAAAATCTGTGGAACCCAGCCAAAAGTAGCAAATTTAAACACACCGAACTTAAGCTGGAATATTGGATTTATAGAAGCTGAAAGGCGTCTTTTAAAACAGTCAAAAATCAAATATGATGCTAATAGCTTGGGCTTTGAAGCACAAGTTGTTTTCTTACCTATAATTACTAAATAATGAGCGGCTTCCTCAGCCGTGAAAGTATGGAATCTTTTAAAGAGTTTTCAGGCGATATTTGGGCTTATTTTCGAATATAATCATTACATTGAGTAAAATTACAGAGTCCGGATAATTTACTACAGGTAATTTGATAATAATACGTACAAAAATGCGAGATATTTTCAAATTTAAATTAGACAAACTTGAAGATGAATTAACAGCTCGCCGCCTCATTAAAGCCGCGTGTCTTAAATTGTACGTTTAAGTAGTTGAATAAAACAAGAAATATAAAGCTATTTTATTGCGTCTGGAAGCAAATTTACACCGTGAAATATCTTATGAAGACATCATTTTTGTTCGACCGTGTAATTGGATTTTTTTATAAAGAAGATTTCAACAAAATCTTAGTCTTTTATCGTTTAAAAAACAGCCCATTAATGGACGCATTTAGATCTTGAGATTAATATGGTTTCATATCAATGATTTAGATCACTCAAAGAACTGCGTGGTCGTTATTTCGAAGAACACTTCGCTCGGAAAATATCGAAATATTTTATTTTGAATTGAGTTTACTCAAGCCGAACGTATTTTTTATAAAGAAAACCTGCAATTATGCTGGTAGACAACTATTTCTTTGAAAATCTGATAACCTGCTACGTATATAGCGGTGGGGGAAGGGAAGGGGGTAAGCTCTCCTTGAAATAAGAGAAGGGGGCAACCTCTCCTTGAATAAGAGAAGGGGGAAACCTCTCCCTGAAGTTAGGGGAGTGGGCAACCTCTTGCTGAAGTAAGGGAGGGAGGCAACCCCTCTGTGAAAAAAAAGAAGGGGGCAGTCTTGCCCAGAAATAGGGGAAGTGGGCAATCTTGCCCTAAAATGAAGGAAGCAGGCAATCTTTCACTGAAATAGGGGAAGGAGGCAATCATGCCCTGAAATAAGGGAAGGGGGCAATCTTTCACTGAAATAGGGGACGGGGGCAATCATGCCCTGAAATAAGGGAAGGGGGCAATCTTTCACTGAAATAGGGGACGGGGGCAATCATGCCCTGAAATAAGGGAAGGGGGCAATCTTTCACTGAAATAGAGGAAGGGGGCAATCATGCCCTGAAATAAGGGAAGGGGGCAATCTTGACTTGAAATAAGGGAAGCGAATAATCTTGCCCTGAAATATGGGAAGGGGGGAACCTCTCTCTGAAAATTCAAACCTGGTGTATAACCTCACACACAAATACACCCTAAACACTCAATTTAAAATCATTACACACCTAGGCATATATAACTGGAAAATAAATATAGTTATCGACACTAATTCCTTAAAAGAACTTCCCGGGCAATGAAATATATTGTGTATGGGGTGGTTTTCATTGCCGATAACAATTTTGCGAAGTGCATGTCTATTGAAAGAATAGTTTTTATTAGAAATGACATATATTCCTCACTCATCTCATGTGATATCAGCCCATAACTCCTGGCATTGCCGAGTCAATAACCGACAACTCAACATGGTTGTTCAAAATCACTCGGCTTAGTTTTGATATGTATTTCTTTCGGCACAGATCATTCAAGAATCCCTGGTTATTCTAAATCACATGAGCCATCGCGGTGGTTGTGGGTGCGACCAGTTCAGTGGTGATGGGACAGGAATTATGACAGCGATACCTCATGAACTTTATCTCAAGATTCTCAGGTGGAAATTAGGATTAAAGCTAGGATTAGGGATAGGATTAGCGATAGAATTAGGGATAAGATTAGCAATAGGATTAGGGATAGGATTAGGGATAGGATTAGGGATAGGATTAGGGTATGAACTAGATTGTGTATTCAGATTAGGGATTTGCTTGGGGATTGGATTATGAATATTAATTTCAGGTGGATTTAGAGTTGGATTAAATATTGGATAAGATTCAGAACTTGCAATTGGATTAATTAGATTAGTATTAGCATATGGATTAAATCAGTTTCGGATTAGGGATTAGATTCAGATCAGATTAGAGTTATTAATTAGGAAGTGATGAAAATGAGCAATAAAATATTGAATTAGAGTTTGGATAAATGAATTTAGCTGGAGCAGGGATTTAAAGTTGAATCAGAATGATTATATGAGATTTATTTCGTTTGAGCTTAGATTAGAGATTGGATTAGACTTAGGGATTAGAGAGAAAATAATGGTAAATTACTTTAGCATTGGAAATAGAATTTACCCCATGGGTGTGGTCATTTTATTGGTAGCTGAATAACGATGACCACAAATACTTTATAGAGATGAAGGATTGGACATAACCCTCCCAGAACCAGGGGAATATGCCACTGGATTGTTTTTCATTCAAAATGATGATCAGCAGGTATTTACTATATTGGGAATAATCATTCAGAGGCAAGATCTTCAAGCGCCAGTCGCCAGCGAATTCGTAGGCGAATCTGTACTAATGGAGTTATCCACTTTTTTAGATCTCCGTCTGTAAGGAACATTTTGAAAGACTAGCGGACGAATGTGCGATCAAGGTAAAGGCTTGATTTCTGTGAAGATTCCTCAAACGAGGGCAAGAGTTGCATGAGAGTTGACAAGCGAAAGTTTACATGAGAGTTTCATCAACTATCATTGCTTGATCAAACGAGAACAAGAGTTGCACGAGAGTTGACATGCGAGAGTTTACATGAGAGTTTCATCAACTATCATTGCTTGATCAAACGAGAACAAGAGTTGCATGAGAGTTGACATGCGAGAGTTTACATGAGAGTTTCATCAACTATCATTGCTTGATCAAACGAGAACAAGAGTTGCATGAGAGTTGACAAGCGAGAGTTTACATGAGAGTTTCATCAACTATCATTGCTTGATCAAACGAGAACAAGAGTTGCATGAGAGTTGACAAGCGAGAGTTTACATGAGAGTTTCATCAACTATCATTGCTTGATCAAACGAGAACAAGAGTTGCATGAGAGTTGAAATGCGAGAGTTTACATGAGAGTTTCATCAACTATCATTGCTTGATCAAACGAGAACAAGAGTTGCATGAGAGTTGAAATGCGAGAGTTTACATAAGAGTTTCATCAACTATCATTGCTTGATCAAACGAGACTGAGCAAGAGTTGCATGAGAGTTGACAAGCGAGAGTTTACATAAGAGTTTCATCAACTATCATTGCTTGATCAAACGAGAACAAGAGTTGCATGAGAGTTGACAAGCGAGAGTTTACATGAGAGTTTCATCAACTATCATTGCTTCATCAAACGAATTTCAACAGGTTTTGGGATGGCGCGAAGTTGCAGTAAATTGGAAAGTTCCTGGCCCATACTCGCATCTAAAGAAACCAGCAATTGAACAAGTTAGTCGCTTAATTGAATCCTCCAATGTCCCCTGTTAACCCATTAGCCTCCAACCTATTCATATTCCCGCCATTTTACTCATCAGTAAAAATAATCCTTTGAAAATCATTCCCCGTCACGTTTGCATTCTCGTAACTGGCTGGAAATTGTTTCCTGCAGGTATTTGTCACCAGCAACCATGACACAGAAACGTTTAGGAAACAGGTCTGTTTTCATAATAATGTTCTTGTATCGAAAATCATGTGTTTCACTATTGAATCGGTTCACGTTGTGTTCACGTGAATCCCACGTGCAAAAGTTCAAGCATCTATAGATGATAAATATAGCCATGAAAAGCTCGAAAACTTTGTAAGCGCGCACGGAAATAAACTATAATGACGTCAGACGTGGAAGCCGGATGTTACACGAAGTTTGGCTCGTTAATTTTGCAGAGCCAATCAAAATTCGTGTAAGATCAGATTTTCCCGCGTTTGACGTCATTATGAGAAAGAACAATAATTACTACCTTTGGGTTGAAATTAGCAACGATTTTGATATAGGAAATTTTCAAACTTTCCAAGGCTATATTTTCTTCTTTAAACAACATGAAACAAACAAAGTATTTGTCATCTCTTTCCAGTTAAATGATCCAACTTCATCCCCTCGCTTAGATAAATAAAAAAAACTAACTTGGAGCCGGTTGTATCAAGCCCGTTTAGCTTAAACGATGGATAAGTCAAAATTAAATAACACTCTTACATCTCTCTTGAATGAGTCAACTTGAATATTATGCACTGAATATGTAGTTGTAAACAGTATCTTTGTATCAAGGTTAAAAACATTTAGTTTGCTTGTTGAATAAAACGATAGACTGGCTTTCTATTTTGAACTTATCCACCGTTTAAGCTAAACGGGCTTGATACAACCGGCCCCTGTTGTGCAAATTGTTAAATTTTCACCGACTTTGTAACTTAGTTGATATGACTGCCCCCGTGAAATTGACTTAGATGCAAAACTGTATCTTTCTTAGGTTTTTTTATTACGAAAGATGGCAAGCAGTCATATTCCAACAGTTTGCGAGCGATTTTATATCTGCAGTTTGTCCACGGAGACCATTGTTTACAAGGTAAAAACACGGGCTTACAATTTCTTTGTTGAAGATTGTGAGGTTAGATTAGCAATTAGGATTAGTAATTAATCGTCTAATACAGAGTTGCAAAAAGAGTTCAACCTTCCTCTGGTAGTATTTCAAGTTTGACGTTAGGTCACTAAGTCAAGTAGCATCCAGCATAAAGAAATATTTGTTTTTTTGGTACATACATGTGATGAATTAGAGTCTTTAATTTCGAACCTTCCTCAAAAACCTCATTCAAAGCAAACCTTCCTTCGGGTGGTACCCGCATACGTACCCGCAGCTTTTTTGCAACTCCGATCATATGCTCCGATCTAATACCAAATTAAGAATTAGGATTAAGATTAGTAATTAATAATCTAATACCTCATAATAATATCCCAATACATATATTGTTAACTTTCGACACTATGTACAATAAAAAGATAAAAAGGCGATTAAAAGTACTAGTTTCGTCCTTCGGACCTTTTTAACATTTGTTTACTATATGGCGATTTGTTGAAAAGGTCCAAAGGACGAAACTAGTACTTTTAATCGCCTTACCTTTTATCTTTTTATCTTTTTATTGTACATAGTGTCGAAAGTTAACAATATATGTATTGAGATATTATTATGAGTTTGAGCAAAACTTTCTTGGCTGCAGCAACAGATATATCTAGACATAATCTAATACCAAATTAAGAATTAGAATTAGAATTAGTAACTAAATAATCTAATACAGAAACGGCTAGCAAGATGCTCTTCAGACCTACCACCAACTGACCAATCAACTACATATAACTTTCATTTCTTATAGGGAATGTTAAACGTCCAACAATTAGCTGAGTTCTATCTGGATATTGGACAGAAAGAGTTCAAGTAATGCACTTTGTATAATTCGTTTTAACATCAGAATTATTCTTTAACAATTTTGTTCCGTCTAGTGTATTGCAGTTAATAGCTAGTTGTTTTCACCTTTCCAGGAGCCATTTTGCTATTGTCCACAACAGATTTTCAACAAACACATTTCCTAGTTGGGAGAGAGCCCATCCTCAACGGTAATTAAGCTAAAAGCTCGAAGATTATTTCTAAACTGTTCTTCCTAGAGGTCCAGTAAGGATCATCTCTTATTGATCCGGTGTTTCTACAGGAGGAAACCTAAACTAAACTAACTTTATTTATACTGTACGATAGCTCTATCAGTTCTAAACTGTTCTTCCTAGAGGTCCAGTAAGGATCATCTCTTATTCATCCAGTGTTACTACAGGAGGAAACCTAAACTAAACTAACTTTATTTATACTGGATAGCTCTATCAGTTCTAAACTGTTCTTCCTAGAGATCCAGTAAGGATCATCTCTTATTGATCCAGTGTTACTACAGGAGGAAACCTAAACTAAACTAACTTTATTTATACTGGATAGCTCTATCAGTTCTAAACTGTTCTTCCTAGAGGTCCAGTAAGGATCATCTCATATTGATCCAGTGTTACTACAAAAGGAAACTTAAACTAAACTAACTTTATTTATACTGGATAACTCTATCAGTTCTAAACTGTTCTTCCTAGAGGTCCAGTAAGGATCATGTCTTATTGATCCAGTGTTACTACAGGAGGAAACCTAAACTAAACTAACTTTATTTATACGTTTTTTGTTCATAGTTTCCTCGCTCATAACGGAGAAATCAACACTTTGAAAGGCAACATCAACAACATGAGAGCGAGAGAGGGAATAATGTCATGTGAATATTACAAAGAAAATCTACAAAAGTAAATTTAACCTAAATTATGTGATTCGTCATGTTGACGCTTCTGATTACCTTCCACTGATGAGTAAAATCATCTGACATTAGACAGAGTAAAATACTAAAGTAGGTCACATCTGGGTGCATTGCAAGCTAATGGGTTAACAAGAGACACTCACAGATAGTTTTGTTGACTTATTAACTGACAGTACTCTTCCACTGATGAGTAAAATCATCTGACATTAGACAGAGTAAAATACTAAAGTAGGTCACATCTTGGTGGGTTGTAAGCTAATGGGTTAACAAGAGACACTGACAGATAGTTTTGTTAACTTATTAACTGACAGTACTCTTCCACTGATGAGTAAAATCATCTGACATTAGACAAAGTAAAATACTAAAGTAGGTCACATCTGGGTGCATTGCAAGCTAATGGGTTAACAAGAGACACTGACAGATAGTTTTGTTAACTTATTAACTGACAATATTCTTCCACTGATGAGTAAAATCATCTGACATTAGACAGAGTAAAATACTAAAGTAGGTCACATCTGGGTGCATTGCAAGCTAATGGGTTAACAAGAGACACTGACGGATAGTTTTGCTAACTTATTAACTGACAGTACTCTTCCACTGATAAGTAAATCATCTGACATTAGACAGAGTAAAATACTAAAGTAGGACACATCTATTAGAAGCAAGCTAATTGATTATAATTAAACAAGTTTACTGTCGGCTTTCAGGCTGTTTCCAGTTGTGGAACCAGGGATGTCAGACTCAGGCTGTGTCGATAATGCAGTGGAATTTTTGGTCATGGCTGGAAAGAGATCATTACCAGAGGTAAGTTAAGGCTTTTGCAGAACCTTGCCTAATATGATCTGAATTTTGAGCATCCTTGTTTGTCCATCAGGGGCTGGTTGTATCAAGCCCGTTTAGCTTAAACGGTAGATAAGTCAAAATTAAATAACTCTCTTACATCTCTCTTGAATGAGTCAACTTGAATATTATGCACTGAATATGTAGTTGTAAACAGTATCTTTGTATTAAGGTTAAAAACATTTAGTTTGCTTGTTGAATAAAACGATAGACTTGCTTTCAATTTTGAACTTTTCCACCGTTGAAGCTAAACGGGCTTGATACAACCGGCTCCAGAAGAACAACTCCATTGCTTTTTGCATAAGTGGTTCCGTCACTCGACAAGTACTGTAAATGAAGGTAATCACCCCCCTGCCAACAGCGCCATTTTCAATGTAGGCAGGGGGTGATGGCTTCGATTTACGTACTTGTCCCATTGCCCGAGTGAGCCATAGAGAGGCACCTGCATTTCACGAAAAATCCAATAGCATTTAGATTGACTGGAATTTCATGACAGGAGTGATGCTGTTCTTTTGTACAGGCGATTATGACAATGGTGCCTGAGGCATGGCAGAATGACGAGACGATGTCTAAGGAGAAACGAGATTACTACAAGTGGAGTTCCTGTGCCATGGAGCCTTGGGATGGACCAGGTTTGTGGAGAGCTGTTTAGAACTGATAGAGCTATCCTGTATAAATAAAATTAGTTTAGTTTAGGTTTCCTCCTGTAGTAACACTGGATCAATAAGAGATGATCCTTACTGGAACTCTAGGAAGAACAGTTTAGAACTGATAGAGCTATCCAGTATAAATAAAGTTAGTTTAGTTTAGGTTTCCTCCTGTAGTAACACTGGATCAATAAGAGATGATCTTTACTGGACTTCAAGAAAAGAACTGAATTAAACTTTTCGTCGCAGCATTATTCACGTTCTCTGATGGTCGTTATGTCGGAGCTGTTCTTGATCGTAATGGACTCCGACCATCTCGTTATTACATCACCACAGACGGTAGAATGATAATGGCCAGTGAAGTAGGCGTTTCATCTGTCCCCGAGGAGAAAGTCCAATTTAAGGTACAGTCGAGTCTAGCTTCCAGCCTATATAGCTCAGATGTATGTAACTTCAGTTTCATATTGCGGTCTTTGACGTACTCATAATCGGAATGCGTGCGTGTGTCACTGACCGCAATATGAAACTGGAGTGATATTTGGACTATTAGGTTTGCAGTAAGCGATTTGGATCAAAGTTTCTTGAAAATTTCTAATCTTTTTCTATGAAAACAATACTCAGGGTCGTCTTATGCCTGGCCGTCTGCTCTTAGTGGACACTCATCGTGGAGAGGTGATTAAGGATGAGGAATTGAAACACTCTATTTCGGCAATGCGTCCCGTCGATGACTGGCTGAACACTGGATTGATATCGCTCAAAGACATACACTTTGCTTACAACAAGGTGAAGGGGTTGCCAGAGGGAACGGTTTCTGTCACAAAGAGCAACTGTTTGGAGATTTCGGTCCATCACGATCGTCGCCTGCCGATGTTTGGTTATTCTGTTGAAGATATTAGTATGCTGGTACTCCCTATGATTCGAAACAGGTTAGAGCACGTTTTAAACCGGTTGGGCATGTTGTGGAGCAGGTTTGACCTGATTTAGTACAGGTTGTAGCACGTGTTAAACTGGTTAGACATGTTGTGGAGCAGGTTTGACCTGATTCAACTGTACACGTCAGAGCACGTGCTGAAACTAGTTGGACGTGTTGTGAAGCAGGTTTGACCTGATTAATTAGAGCACGTGTTGAATCTGGTTGGACATATTGTTAAACAGGTTTGATCTGATTAAGTACAGGTTAGGGCACGTTGTAAACTTGTTGGGCATATTGTAAAACATGTTTGACCTGATTCAGTACAGGTTAGAGCAGGATACTCAACAGGTTGAACAAAGTGTTATTGGGCAGCTACGATATCATATTTTTATTTTCAATGATCTTAGGAAAGAAGCAATTGGTTCGATGGGCAATGACACCCCGTTAGCTTGCCTTACAATGCATCCGCAGTTGGTGTTTGACTATTTTAAACAACTATTTGCTCAGGTATACAACTTATCCTTTTCTTTTTGCTTTCAATCCGGGGAGAAATGTTTTGAAATGTGCGATTATAGAGTGAATTTTTAATCTTTCCAGGTTACCAACCCTCCCATTGATCCGTTCAGAGAAACCATTGTGATATCACTGGTAAGATATAATTTTGAAATTATTTTTACTTGACCTCTAGGAAGAACAGTTTAGATCTGATAGAGTTATCCAGTATAAATAAAGTTAGTTTAGTTTAGGTTTCCTCCTGTAGTAATACTGGATCAATAAGAGATGATCTTTACTGAACCTCTAGGAAGAACAGTTTAGAACTGATAGAGCTATCCAGTATAAATAAAGTTAGTTTAGTTTAGGTTTCCTCCTGTAGTAACACTGGATCAATAAGAGATGATCCTTACTGGACCTCTAGGAAGAACAGTTTAGAACTGATAGAGCTATCCAGTATAAATAAAGTTAGTTTAGTTTAGGTTTCCTCCTGTAGTAACACTGGATCAATAAGAGATGATCCTTACTGGACCTCTACGAAGAACAGTTTAGAACTGATAGTGCTATCCAGTATAAATAAGGTTAGTTTAGTTTAGGTTCCTCCTGTAGTAACACTGGATCAATAAGAGATGATCCTTACTGGACCTCTAGGAAGAACAGTTTAGAACTGATAGAGCTATCCAGTATAAATAAAGTTAGTTTAGTTTAGGTTTCCTCCTGTAGTAACACTGGATCAATAAGAGATGATCCTTACTGGACTTCTACGAAGAACAGTTTAGAACTGATAGTGCTATCCAGTATAAATAAAGTTAGTTTAGTTTAGGTTTCCTCCTGTAGTAACACTGGATCAATAAGAGATGATCCTTACTGGACCTCTAGGAAGAACAGTTTGAACTGATAGAGCTATCCGTATAATAGTTAGTTAGTTTTAGGTTTCTCTGTAGTAACACTGGATCAATAAGAGATGATCCTTACTGGAACTCTAGGAAGAACAGTTTAGAACTGATAGAGCTATTCAGTATATATCATCTATAGTTTTCATTACTTAGGCCTGCCCAATTGGTCCAGCCAGCAACTTGCTAGACCCAGGCCTCAAGCAGTGTGAACGTTTATACCTCGACCATCCAATCATTTCCTGCGGTGATTTGGAAGCAATCAAGGAATGCAACTTACCAAAGTGGAAGGTAGGCTTCGAAATATAGCGTCAACTTCAGACCACCATTATGATAAAATATAAAAAATTCATTCGCTGCGATTTTCTCCTCCTGGTGTATGCCATTAAGTAAATTCAACAGAGTACGTTACTTTACTTCGCTAAGTTTATACATCCGCGTACAGAACTCACTCAATAACGTACGCAGAAAGAGAAAATCGCCGTTAAAATTGCTCTTTGTAGCCGCGGCACTTCGGCCGAGAAGTTGTTGGGTTCTTACCATAACACAGTTCAATTTGGTCAAACTGACCAAATTGCAGCGCTTGACCAGAAAACGTAAATATAAATACAGAATATTACTCGGGAAAAAAATATGGATTTGATTGATGTTCGAGTGACAAAAACAATATAGGTATTGTTGAAATAAAACGACAGAGGTATCGTTTTTGACACGAGAACATGAAATCTATATCTTCGAGGGAACCGTGGAATTTCTCTTTTTATTACATGGACAAAAATGAAAAGTGTTTTAGTTTTCGGTAAAACACCCATATCCATGAAATAAAAGGGAATATACATTCGAGATCAAATCATAAATAACCTAAATCTTTGTCTAAAAAAAAGCGATAGCATTTTCTATCTTACCGCTGCTTATTCATGTTATCAAACTTTGAAGGAATATCCAGTCGAGTTTGCACATCAGTTCCGCTCAGAAAGCCCTGGGGCCGGTTGTATAATATTCTAATATATTACACTTCATGTATGCTCCCGAGGGAAATAGTGAGTTTTGTTTTCCTAATGCAAGAGTCTGAATGTTTTCCAAGACGAAGTAGAGGCAACATTGAGACTCGAGGGAAAACAAAGCTCACTATTTCCCGAGGTGTAGCGAACATTAAGTGTTTTGTTATATAGGAACAAAAACATACATGTTACACGACAATTTCATTTCAAAAAACTTTGTTATGACAATATGCGGACAACAATTTTTCACTTGTTTCCCTGGCGGGAAACATTGCATTTATTTAAAGTCATGTGACTACGAATGAACCAATCACAATTAAAATACACAACACCTATATAACAAAACTCTTAACTTAGAAATAGCGGTTCTGATTGGCCAAGTATGTCCTTAGCTACAGTTAAAAGTTAACTATAGTCTTTTATACAACTTACCCCAGATTCCCAGATTCAGAGTTTTCTTGACGAAGGCTATAGCTCGTCACGCAGGTCCAACTTAGCTAAGTTTCTCCCACTCGTGCAGGCTCATATTGTCAGCGGACAACTTACACAAAATTGAGAGCAAGGCGTAAAACGAAAAGCTTTTAATTTTTTATGCGAAGACCGCTGGAAAACTGAGCCCTCTTTACCGGGAGAAAATTTGCCGAATATGACCAACGTGCGTATTCATTTAAAACCATAGCGAACAAATAATGTGACAAATACGAAGACAGTTCATCGAGTCTCAAAAAAATATAACAATTGAAAATGTCAACAAAGCTTTTGTTTACATTACGACTAGATATCTTTAAAAATGCACAATTTCATCGACACTGTAAACTTTTGACTTTATTTCAAAGTTCTCTTCGGGCGGAATGAAATGAAACAGGAAATACACCTAAATAAATACTGTAGGACACACTGATATACAATACATTACATCAAATTTCAGTATTTACAAGTATTTCAATCGCAATCCTAATTTTGAATTTTTGATGATTTGAGCAACCGTATCGGTTTCTTTATTAAAAAGGGGAGAAAAAGAGACTTACCCACGGTAGCCCGAGTAATTATTAACTCTTGTTAAAGTTTAGTGTTCGCAGCATTTCATTGGCGAACGCGAGTCACGTGAGAGTGACGAAATTCTGTGTCGCGTGCGGCTCACGTGGACATGCGACCTTTGAACCTACTTTATGATACTATTATCATACCAATTATATTTGTTTTTCTTCGCTTATTTTTGTGAAACGATATTATTCTGTAGTTTCAAACAAATTTCAAACATCTTTTCAAACAAATTCACAAACTTTGTGAAGGAAACACACTACACAGCACCAGCAGCGTATAAAGCCCAGAAGCCCTAAATTCGTTTATCCATATAAGAATTGTGCAAAATTTACATAAAATCGTACACTAACGACAAGGGCAAAGTTTCTTTATGATACAAAGTTCAAATATTCTGTAATGCTTGAGCAGGCGATAAATTCTGCTATTTTGTCTATTAGCACTATAATCCTATATTTCAATCTGACATTCTTCATAAAATATTGTCGTGAATGTTAGTAGCGTCTTAGTTGTTATTAGCAAGGGAACAAGTTAATCGTTAACAAGTTAATTCGTGAGCGAACAAAAACTGACACTTGATTGACATATTAGATAGAGCAAGAGAGAGAGCGTGCGAGCAAGTGAGATTAGAATTAAAATAAAAATATCTTAAACAAAAGCGTGAAAATACTTCTTCAAACCAATTGTGGGAAACAACAAAATTCTCCACAAAGTGGCACCTTCGACGGCGATTATTATCTATTTGTGACTTGGAATTTATCGAGAATTAATCGGGGTTTGAGGATGTATTTTGACTAAAAAATCGAGCGTGACATGGCGGTGACGAGACAACAAAGTCAACGAATTGATCTTGAAGCACAAGAGCAGTCGGGTTTATCTAATGAAACGGAGACGAAAGTAGGAATCTTCCAGTCAGTATTGCGAAAATTATCATATTTTAACCGAGCAACAACCGAGATTTTGAGAGGGAATTCGATAGAAGCGATTAAACGACAACAAACAACACTAAAAACCAAAGTAGACGAAGCTTATGATTTGATTGTATTAATACAAGGCTTGAAGGTTGATGCGGGCCAAGAAGATGAAGTTATTGACGAGTGGACAAACGAAAACAAAGGCAAGTTACGCGTATTTGAGGAGGTTATAGAAGAGTTAAATAATAAGCTTTTAGACGACGAAGGAAAACGAAAGGAAATTGAGCGTCGGGAGAAAATTCGACAAGAAGCAGAAGCACGAGCTCAAATTAGAGATGAGGAAAGAGAGATAGAATTGGCAAAGCGTGAAAGAGAAGAAGAGTTTGCGTTATCTCTTGAGGAAAAGAAGCTAGAATTAGCTGCTGCGAAGCGGGTTAAAACGAAGTTGCCTGAGCTGCAAATCTCGAAATTTCAAGGAACTCATTTAGATTGGGTTCGGTTTTGGGGTCTATTTGAGACCCAAATTGATAAAGCTCCCATGAAAGACGAAGCAAAGTTTGCATATTTAAAAGAACATCTTGTACCTAAAGTTCGAATTACAATTGATCAATTACCACTGAATAGCGAAGGGTATGCAAAAGCGAAAAGGATGTTGGAGCAAAGATATGGTGACGCAAGCGAGGTAGTCAATGCACATATTCAAGAAATTCTGTCTTTACCTACTATTACTGGCGTATCAAAACAAAAGATACACAACTTTTATGACAGTCTTTTGGGGCATGTTCAAGCTCTTGAAGCATTCGGAAAATTGGGGGATGTTGCAGGAAATGTAAGGATGACGTTGGATAAATTAGAAGGCATTCGAGCTGATTTAACGAGAACCTCATCAGATTGGAAAAGGTGGACTTTCCCGGAGTTAGTTGAGGCATTACGACAGTGGATTGAGCGAAACCCATTACAACAAAGTGATAAAAAAGATGGATTTTCATGGAAAGATGGTAAGCGAGATAAGTTATTGTTAACAAAGGAACAATCTAAACATTGCGTATATTGTGAAAGCAAAGATCACAGATCTGTGGAATGTGATAAAGTGGTGAATGTCAGTGACCGGAAGAAAATTCTCAGCGACAAGCACCGGTGTTTCAACTGCACTGGCGAAAAGCATAGAGCAAGTGATTGCAGAAGTAGGAGCCAATGTTACAACTGCAAGAGAAGGCATCACACTTCTATTTGTGATAAACTAAACGCAAATCAAAAACTGCTGTGTCAACCTAGTGGGAAGGATGTAGTTTATCCAGTTGTGGTGGTAGAGATGGAGGACTAAAGTGTCGAGCACTTTTAGACACTGGGTCTGGGAGTTCATTTGCATCAAGCACGTTGTTAAACGCAATTGGAAAAAAGCCAATAAGACAAGAATTTAAATCAATAGAGATGATGCTTCAAACAACAACAAGGAAGATTGATGTTTATGAGGTGGAGATTGCAGCTGTTGATGGCAATTTCAAGATGTCATGTGAACTGAATCGAATCGACAAGGATGTGCTAATGAAAGTGCCAAATCCGAGGTATAAAGAACTTATTGAAACCCATGAACACCTTAAAGGAGTACATATGAATGATATTGATGAGAAAGCACTTTTACCTGTGCATCTAATCCTAGGTGCCAGTGATATGTCTAGAATCAAGACAACTGTACCTGCTAAGGTTGGGAACGATGGGATGCCAATCGCTGAGAAAACTGCTTTGGGATGGATTATCATGTCACCGGGGCGAGAGAAGAACCATTCCTACTTGATGTTTACCAAGAGCTCCCAAGAAGACTACATGCATCTTTGTAGTCTGGACGTGCTTGGATTAGAAGACCATGTTGAAGGAGATCAAGGGAGCGTGTATCGAGAATTTAAAGAACAGCTTACTCAGCAAGAGGACGGTCGATATGAGACATCGTTACCATGGAAGGCTCACCATCCGGAGCTGCCGACCAATTACCTTGTAGCCAAGAGGAGATTTCAGTCATTATTCAACCGACTTGACAAACAGCCTGAACTGCTGAAGACTTATCATGATATAGTGGAAAATCAACTCAAAGATGGAGTGGTCGAGATTGCGCCTGAGAAACCTGAAGGGAGCCGAGAGCATTACATTCCCCACAAACCGGTAGTACGAGAGCAAGCCGAGTCTACGAAAGTAAGAATTGTGTTTGATGCTTCGGCAAAAGCTGATCAAAAATCCCCATCATTGAATGATTGCTTGGACATTGGTCCCCCACTCCAAAGAAGAATCCTTGACATACTACTTCGTAATCGACTTAAACCTATTCTCTTAGCTGGTGATATAAAACAAGCGTTCCTACAAATAGTGATTAGAGAGAACGAGCGAGATGCGATGAGATTTTTATGGATAAACGATCTACAATGCAAAGAGATGGTGGTGTATCGTATGACCAGAGCGATGTTTGGGCTAGGCCCAAGCCCATTCTTACTCGGAGGGACTTTGAACGTTCATCTCGAGAAGTATGCAGAGCACTATCCACAATGTGTTGAAGAATTATCTGAAGGAACGTATGTTGATGACATAAACATCGGAGGTGATAAAGTAGAGGAGACGGTAGTACTCAAGGAGCAAGCCAAAGAAATTCTCAGCGAGGGAAGCTTTGTTTTGCACAAATGGCATTCTAATGCTGCGGAGTTAGAGAGTGACAACGTGGAAGACGGAGAATCTACCTTTGCTAAAGAAACTTTGGGAACTAAGCCATCGGAGACCAAGCTCCTGGGACTGGGATGGAACAAAAAGGAGGATACTTTGTCTGTATCACTACCAAAGCAGAAAGTAGAAATGACCAAACGGATAGTTCTTCAAACAATGGCGAGAGTATATGATCCCCTGGGTTTAGCTAGTCCATATTTACTCACAGCTAAAGTAATCTTCCGTGATATATGTGATCGTAAGCTCGGATGGGATGCTGAATTACCTAAAGATCTGAAGGATCGATGGAAGCGGTGGTTAGATAGATTACCAGGCAGTTTAACCTTCCCAAGAAGTATCCCTCGAGAGAGAGTCGTCACTACCGAGATTTACATTCATGGTTTCGCTGATGCAAGTATTCTGGGATGTTGTGCCGCTGTCTACGTTGTGACCAAACAGGGTGCTCTAGTTTCTCAAGGGCTGCTAGTGTCCAAAACGAGACTGGCAAAGCGAGATTTAACAATTCCAAGATTGGAACTAGTGAGTTGTCATATGGTCTGCAATCTTATTGACAATGTCAGAAAGGTTCTTAGTCATCTTCCAGTGATAAGCGTTTGTGCGTGGAGCGATTCGACCGTTTGTCTACAGTGGATTAACGGACAGGGTAACTATAAGCAATTCGTAGCAAATCGAGTGAAAAAGATCACCGAGAAGCAAATCGAGTGGAAGTATGTTCCAACTCTGGAAAACCCTGCAGATATCGGCAGTCGAGGTACAACACGAGATCTTCAAGCGAATGAAACCTGGATGAAAGGGCCTAGTTGGTTGAGTGAAACTGAAAAATGGCCGGAGCAAGTAAAGATCAAACCGAGCGAGAAGTCCGAGTCAGAAAGTCGAATGATGAGAGAAGTAATGAAAGTTACCATTCAGAAAGAGGCCGATTTCATCGATTGTTTACTAGAGAAATTCGGTCTGACTAAAACTGTTCGAATTTTAGCTTGGGTCACGAGATTTATTGACAACTTCGTGTGTGGCAAGAAAGTCAACGGACCATTAGTGACCGAAGAAACACAGAAGCAGATGAAGTTCTTGATTAAACGCGCACAATCCGAGAGCGAAGCACTTGAGATCTTCAAAGTGGATTCTACCAGATTAAATCTTCAAAAGAATGGCGAGGGAATATACGTGTGCCAAGGACGAATCCAAGGTGAATATCCAGTGTATCTGCCAGCAAAACATGTATTATCTGAATTGGTCGTAAAGCAAGCTCATATGAAGACCCTGCATGGGGGAGTTGCCCTGATCATGAGCAAAGTCCGTGAAGAATTCTGGATTCCTAAATTACGAACTTTGGCGAAGAAAGTTCTCAGTTGTTGTTATGGTTGCAAGCGGTTCCATATAGTGCATGAACCAACTCCACCTCAAGGTAATTTACCAAAAGAAAGAACCGAAGGGATGACGCCATTTGAAATCGTTGGTGTAGATTATGCTGGCCCTATTTACTATCGAAACAAGAACAATGAACAGAAATCGTATATCCTTATCTACACCTGTTCCTTAACAAGAGGGCTCCACTTGGAACTTTTACCTGATTTGAGTTGTGAGGAATTCCTGGCAAGTTTCAAGAGGTTTGTAGCGGTTCGCGGTAGACCAAAGAAGATGATTTCAGATAATGGTAAGACCTTTCATGCTGCGGCGAAGTGGATTAAGAAAGCAACCCGAGATGAAAGGTTTCACGCATTTCTGCACGACTATCAAATTCGATGGCAGTTTAATCTGAGTAAAGCAAGTTGGTGGGGAGGTATGTTTGAGAGGATGGTCGCGTTGGTAAAGAATTCGTTGTACAAAGTTGTTGGTTCTGCAAAACTCACCTACAAGGAGTTGCAGGATGTGTTGCTAGATATCCAGATAGCACTCAATAATCGACCATTAACGTATTGCGAAGATGACGTGCAATTACCTGTTCTCACGCCTAACCTGATGATATTGGGTAAAGCCAATTATTTATTGGAACTTCCGAGTGCTGAAATTGAAGATGGTGATATGCGAAAAAGAGCAAAATATTTGAAGAAATGTAAAGAGGCGTTATGGCGGAGATGGCGAAATGAATACATGAGAGCGCTTCGAGAAAGACACGACTTACGACATAACGGGAAAAGCGGAAATTTACGAGAAGGTGATGTGGTACTTATCAAAGGAGAAGGAAAGAATCGAGGAACGTGGAAGATCGGAATCGTGGAAAGATTAATACCGGGGAGAGATGGAATTGTCAGGGCGGTGAGACTTCGTGCCGGCAAAAGTTATCTAGAAAGACCTATTCAGTTTCTTTATCCAATGGAGTTACACAGTGATGAAAGGGACTCGGAACAAAAACCACTGAATCCCGAAGTTGAAGAGTTTAAGCCAAAGCGGAAAGCGGCGGTTGAGGCAACAGTGAATATTCGGCGAATGCAAGAGCTTGAAAATGAAAGTGACTAACATTTATGCATGAGTTATACAAACGACTGGAAGTGACTGGGACAATCTAATAACAGTCAGTAAAACAGTTTATATTCATATTTTTATATTTAGGATGTTTAAAAATAGGGGGAGTGTGTCGTGAATGTTAGTAGCGTCTTAGTTGTTATTAGCAAGGGAACAAGTTAATCGTTAACAAGTTAATTCGTGAGCGAACAAAAACTGACACTTGATTGACATATTAGATAGAGCAAGAGAGAGAGCGTGCGAGCAAGTGAGATTAGAATTAAAATAAAAATATCTTAAACAAAAGCGTGAAAATACTTCTTCAAACCAATTGTGGGAAACAACAAAATTCTCCACAATATTGTTATTCAATGTATTATTTGCTGTATAATGTTATCCGTTCTATCGAGTGTCTTTCTTTGTTTGGTGTTACAGTATTTTACCCCGGCGATGATTTCGACATAAGAGACATTGTATTGTTCGTAAGCTTCTTTCTGCTTTGGTTTTCGCTGACACAACTTTCAAAACAGCCACCCGAGTTTGCTCAGACCATTTTATCCCCGTCGTAATCCATGTAGCAAACGTCTCGCAGTTATTTCTGAAGATCTGATATCCCGGCCATGTTGAGGGTTGCTCCAAGAGCTCTTCTGCCCTTCTCAATCGTTCTTCAACAGGCAGCATCTCCACGTTTTCATCGAATTCAACTCGATACAGTTTACCTTCCGTTGCACCTTTCCAAAATTCCATAACTTTACACTCCCGAGGCGTCGCATTAGACTTGTTTACTCCCGTGAAATGAGCGACTCTGGAATCACCAAGATACACTCCGTGATGATAATAATACTCCTCTATATTGAGTATGCGATAGAAGTATTTCATCTTTGGATGTAAATTCACGTAGAAACATTTATATGCAATTTGAGTGCCTGGTTCTAAACCTTCAAGGTTTGTAATTTCCACCATTTTATGTACTGGAGACATGTTTTAGGCACTACGAAGCGATAAGGCTATAGTTTCAGTGTTTCGTGTCTGAAGTTAAACGACCGCGGTCAATTAAGGAAGTAATTAGCCGCTTGATTAGCCACATAGCTCCAGTAACTGGAACGAACGGAAAAGACCCCCACTGATCTCAAAACTACTGGATTGCACATAATTAAAGCTGATGGCCGCCATCTTGGCGCCAATAAATTGGAAGTCTCTTGCGATTTCTGATTATGTTTAGAAACTTAACAACCATTTTACTTTACAAACAGATCTAACATAACATTCTACTTGGCAACAACAACTATTTTACTATTGTACTAAAATTTATATCTGGGGCCGGTTGTTCGAAAAACGTTTAGCTCAGTTAAACGATGGATAAGCTAAAGTTTAAAAATGCTCATATAGATCTTGTAAATGACTGAACCTACATCTTATGCATTTAATATGTGCTTCCATTGAAAATTAATCTATTTACATCGAAATATTTCAGCTCAGTTGTTCAATAAATAGATAATTTTGTTTTCCATTTTGAACTTATCCACCGTTTAAGCTAAACGCCTTTCGAACAACCGACCCCTGGGCAACAATGTATCTACAACGCGCCAGTTAATTTATACAAGAAAAAAAAATTTAAAAAAGCGTCAAACATTTAACTTATTAAAAATAAAATCGTCCATTTGACCTGCTCTTAATTAAGGCCAACACGAACGCGTCACGATTTTTCAGTTCAATTTCTTAATATTAAAAAGCAAAAAAGTATTGATTCGTAAATTTTTGACACGTCTGGTGTCTACGGCCTCCAGCAATTCCCTTCGATTCAAGATTATATTTGTTTGCTTTCGAAAACGAAGGTCTCCATGACGACACAAGTACTTGGGACTTGAAATAAAATGTC
Source organism: Dendronephthya gigantea (assembly GCF_004324835.1). Taxonomy (NCBI): domain Eukaryota; kingdom Metazoa; phylum Cnidaria; class Anthozoa; order Malacalcyonacea; family Nephtheidae; genus Dendronephthya; species Dendronephthya gigantea. The sequence continues at coordinate 68,192 of NW_021163284.1, read as the reverse complement.
AGGATGCTAAATGATTTAACAGACATAATAGCACCCAATATAATATATTTATGGCCTGCATACGGACGGAATTTTTTTGGTAATTTTCAACTATGTCCTTTTTCAACTATTCTTCATTTGGTGGAAAAACCAACCAAAGACTCTTTAGTTTCAATATACCTCAGAAATTTTGGGTTAACTGCGGTCATAATTCTCGAGTTGAGAGGCTGTTGGTTTGAAATTTTAACTATTTCTACGTTAAAATACCCTGAGGCAAATATCACGCTGGAAACTTTGATAATTTTGTTTAATAAAGGTCTTCATCGTAGCCTTGCATGTTTAGATGAATCTATGAATCCTCCTTCATCAACAAATTGTTACGTTCTACAATTTCTTAAACTTCTAACTGATTACATAGTGTTTTCTCAGCACGGCCTGAGTTTCAGCCCGTCAAACCGGGCCTAAAGTATTTGGGTAGCTTAATTAAACCGGGCTGAAACTTCAACCCAGGCTGAAATTATTGTCGTATAATCGCAAGGTATATTTTATTGGCATTTTGTAACAATATTGGGCTGAATGTTATTGTATTCTTGAGTATAGTATCCTAGAATCTAATTGCGTTAATTTTGTGATAAACCCAATTGAAAGCAAGAGGCTTTATTTGAATGCCTCAACCTAAAAACTATGCTATTTACACACTACTGCGTTGATCATGCATTGAAATTCCAACAAAAGCTTCATTTCAATAGAGGGGGCTTTTTTGGGGGGATACCCTGTGTATTTAAACAGATTTGCTTATATTTACATCTGGTCACATTGTTTCGATGAGAACTTGTACGAGTTTTGGTTCACAAACGTTTACAAATACGATTGTTTGTGTGCGACTTGAAGCAGATCATTTTGTTAAAGATTTGAAGCAAATACCAATTTCTAACATCCAAATTCATCTATACAGCGAGGTTTATATACTACAGTCTACAGAGCGCTTTATATTTAGAGGCTGCCCAGTCTACACAAGTAAAAACACACAAGTTGCTACAATTTGTTGTAACAAGTTTGGAACAAGCTGTTAACAACTTGTAGCAAGTCCGATGCCATTATTAGACTTGTTACAAGATTGTTTTGACAAGTCTATACAGATTTGGTACTGATAACAACGTTGCTACAAACTTAGCAACTCAAGACTGTAGCAATATTACTATATCATGTTTGTATACCAGACTTGTTTGAACAGATTTGTAACAAGTCTTTTGATTCAACAAGTTTGTTACAACTTGTTAACAGGTCTTCCCATATATTTGCCGACAGCTTGGAACAAGCAGTGCGAATAGAACTTGTTTGCAGACTTGTTACAAATGTGATACTTTTACGCGTTTATAGCAAGTCTGTTCACAAGTTTGCAACAAGATTTGTTCGCTCTGCTTGTCCTAAGCTGTCGACGAATTTGGACAACTTGTTAACAAGTTGTAATAAACTTGCTGAATCAAAAAACTTGCTACAAGGCTGTTCCAACAAGGGCCGGTTGTATCAAGCCCGTTTAGCTTAAACGGTGGATAAGTCAAAATGAAATAACACTCTTACATCTCTCTTGAATGAGTCAACTTGAATATTATGCACTGAATAAGTAGTTGTAAACAGTATCTTTGTATTAAGGTCAAAAACATTTTGTTCGCTTGTTGAATAAAACGGTAGACTTGCTTTCTATTTTGAACTTATCCACCGTTTAAGCTAAACGGGCTTGCATGATACAACCGGCCCCAGGTCTGGTACAATGATGTAACAATATTCCTACATTCTTTTGCTGTCAAGTTCGGTAGCAATGTTGTTGTATCATATCTGTATAAGACTTGTCAGAACAATATTGTAACAAGTCTGATAATGCCATCGGACTTGCTACAAGTTGTTAACAGCTTGTCCCAAACCTGTTACAACAAATTGTAGCAATAAGTGCGAACACAACTGTTGACAACTTGTTTGCAGACTTGCAGCAACTCGTTACAGACTTGTTACAACTTGTGCATTTTTACGTAGACCGGGCAGCCTCTAAATATAAAGCTCCCTGTAGAATGTAGTGTATAAACGTCGCTGTATAGATGAATTTGGATGTTAGAAATTGGTATTTGCTTCAAATCTTTATCAAATATCGTATTTGTAAACGTTTGTGAACTTGTTACAACAAATTGGAGCAAGCGGTGCGAACTGATAAATCTTGTTGCAAGCTTGTGAACAGACTTGTAAAAACTCTGCAGCAGACTTGTTACAACTTGTGCGTTTTTACGCGTTTAGCTGAGGTAAAGACCAAGCGTGGCTGTCAATTTGCTCAGTAAGGGCTGCTTTCCACTTACACGTTTTTTATACGCACGTACACGCACGGAAAATTTGAAATGCTTCTAAATTTTTATTATTTAACATCCAGGTCTACAAGTGCATACTAAAATATGCGGAAAACTAAGTTCCTTCGATTTATTTACTTCGTTTTTTCAAAGGAAACATGTATAAGGATTTAGACTTTTACGTGCGTGTACGTGCGTATGAAAAACGCGTAAGTGGAAAACAGCCTTAAGTTTCTCACATGTGGGGATGGTTTTCAGGCTGAGTTAACTGCCTCGCGAGGTCGTTATCTCAGCTGATAGCTCTCTTGTGCGGCGGGCTTAATACTTAACTCGCTAACGCGACGCGATTTTTTCGAATTTTTCAGTTATGAAAAGCGAAGAAGTTTTGAACCTATTATAAGAATACTAAAAGACTGTATAAATCTTGATACCTTCGGTGTGTGGCTCTGAAAATTAATATCCTCTTTCGTTTCGCCGAATGTGTCTATGACAACACATGAACGGCCTGAAATATACCGGGTGTCTAAGGGCCTGTTTATATGATCCCGCCTAGCCGGGACGGGACAGTTTCCGAGATCCCGCTTGTAATACAAACACTAATTAGTGTTTATATGACCACTTTTCCATCCCGCCTAGGCGGGATCCCGGCACTTCTTGCCGGGATCCCGATTAGATGGGACGAGAAATTGCCATATAAACACTCTATCCCGCTTGGCCGGGATGATTCGCGATTAACATACATTAGGAGCATGTGTATATATTGGCATATTCGTTTTCTACAATAAAACATGCCGTCGAAGGAACCTTCACTACGAAATGAACTCCATATAAACACGCCATCCCGCCTAGGCAAGTTTCCCGGCTAAGCGGGATGAAAACATCCCGTCCCGGCTAGACGGGATCATCAACCAGAGAGGTGCTGAAATCACCTAACGCTCGCCTGCACTGTTTGTTTAGAATAAGGCTAAACTCTGTATGAAAGGTATCTCTATGAAGCACAAATTACCGATCTTTTTATTAGAAATTACAAGGCTAAAATCCGCTTTGGAAGGTAATATTAAGCACAAACTTCAGATATTAGTTGTGACCTCAGAATTACTGGCCAAAACTGGCCTCGGAATTACATTAGTTTTATTTGTGACCAATATTTCTTCCGTTTCTCGCAATCCGCGCACGTGATATCAACAGGTAAGTTAACGGACCAGGCAAAAGTCCCTGCTTTAAGCCGGGCGCACACACAACGATTTTACGGTAGTTGGTCCATTCAGGTTTAGACATATAGGCTGCCCTTGCCCAGACATGTTTTCCTTCTCGCGGCGCTCGCGCCTCGCGCGTGTACGCGAGTCTACTTGGTCTAATCTGACCAAGTATAGATCGCCAGTCGCCACATTTTGATGAAAACATCCATCTAGACAATCTAGACACGAATCGGCCGACTAAAATCGTCGTGTGTGCGCCTAGCTTTATGAAAAAGACAAGATTGGATTTTTATATCTACACAAAAAAGGATTATGCATCAAACAACGAAAAGGTATGTACATAAATCTTATAGGGCCCTGTCTACAATTTAACTGGCTTTAATAATATATTTGCATGTGTATCTACATAAATAATATGCAAATATATGTCACATGCGTTGCCATTTGCCTTTGCATTCCGAGCCTATCGGCTTTCTACTTATAAATACTTATGTGCTAAAGCTTGTAATTGCGAATTATCTGACAATATTCTTTAAACTTTAACGTTGGACTATGTTTTATATATATTCACTCCCTGAATGATTTCTATATTAAGCGATTGAATTTTGATACGGCATGTCACAACACAATCTCATAATTTATAATTGTACATGTACAATACAAACATATGGTAGCATACAGGTGAAAATATTTGAAAGTTTCTCATTTGGCTTAGGGTTGTACAAATACTTTCGTTAAATATGATTCAGCTACAACTTTGAACTAAAAAAGACAGGGCTACACAATAGCCCTGAAAATCGTAATGAGCGTGATAACTCTGGATAACTCTAACATTGACATTATCATGATGCTAATAAGCTTAACATTTGCCTTATCATTTGATAATTTTAAGCAAAGCTCTCTTTATTATTGTATGAATGTGTACCAAATGGCACTGAATAGTCACAATGCATATCGATGACTTATATTTATGATGATTCTTCTGATGTAAAGCCATAATATTTAAAAAATATAGCATCTTAACATTGACCTTATCATTATGCTAATTAGCTTAACATTCACCTTATCATTTGATAATTTTGAACAAAATTCCCATTATTTTTGTGTAAATGTGTACTAAATGTCACCATATAGTCACAAGACATATCGATGAGCTATATTTATGATGAATCTTTTGATGCAAAGCCAAAATATTTAAAAAAATAACATCTTAACATTGACCTTATCATTATGCTAATTAGCTTAACATTCACCTTATCATTTGATAATTTTGAGCAAAACTCTCTTTATTATTGTATAAATGTGTACCAAATGGCACTAAATAGTCACAATGCATATTGATGACTTATATTGATAATGATTCCTCTGATGTAAAGCCAAAGTATAGAAAAAATAGCATTTTAACATTGACCTTATCATTATATTTTGTTGTATAATGTTCACTCCCCCTGGTAAATGGTTCTTTTGCAACAAATAGACTCCTTAAGTAGATAAGTTGAAAATAATGGGAAAATAAAAGTGGCATCTTAACATTCTACTTATCATGTAGTGTGGACGCGGACGGGGACGGGGACGGGGACGGGGACGGGGACGGGGACGGGGACGCGGACGCCAAGACTATAGCAATAGCTCTCTTGCACTAAAGTGCAGGCGAGCTAAAAAACGCAATAACTTAAGGTGGCTCCCTACAGTTCTATGGTTGTATCGCGGTAATTTTGTCGCGCGCGAAATAGTACACGCAACACGCGTGGCTGATGTTGCATGCAGGGCGGGCTTTTTAAAACTTGTCATTGGGAACTTTTAATAAACACGCGCGGGCCTTCGCGGGATGTCGACTGGTCGCGCGAGGAAATTGAAATCCTGATTTTTGTGACGTCATAAACATAAAAATAAATGTATTTTTCTCGTTTTTCCTTCGGTAAATTCTTTTCAAACTTTACACAGTTTTCTGTAATCTTGAAATGCGTAAAATGTGCAAGTTTTAAGAAAATCGTACGAGCCGAATTTTTTTTAATTAAAAAACAGGATTTTTTGAGGATTTAAAAAAAAGTGCTCGTACGATTTTTTTTAAATGCTAACATTAGAAAGAATTATGGATAAGATTACTGTGTGAAAAAAATTAGAAAGTTTTACCGAAGAAAATTTGAAAAAATTATCTCAGAATCTGTAAATTGGCCCTTTTTAAAATCGTTATGTTACCATGGCAACGAGGAAATTTTATGAAATTTTATATATTTCGTAATTTGCGATATCATAGCAGTTATGTGGCCAAGTTTCGTGATCATACTTTGTGAGATGATAAAATAATGGTCTTTCCAACACAATTGCGCATTACACAATCAAAACTGTAGGGAGCCACCTTAAATATGCAAGAATATTAATATTGTTCTAAAGGCAATAATAAGCACCTCTGGGAATTGAAAATGTTTCTAATCGTGTTCTCATGGAACAGTTGTCTAAATAAATTGAACGTTTGTGTAAGCTAACGGCAAATTGAGATTTATTTAACAAGTATAATTTATTTACAATTTCTTTAACAAGTTTAGTTTATCACCGACCATGTCCTTCAACGTGTCTGCCGTTGTGTTCGACACAGAGTCAGTTAAAATGACTTTTAGCATTGTAAATGAAGGATTAAGAGCCATTTTCAATTCCCAGAGGTGCTTATCTATTACGCTGTAGAGCTGTATTAATGTTCTTGCATATTTAAGTGTTGCGGTTTTTTTGAGACACCCTGTAGATTAATTAATGCGTATATACAAGGATACGGAATAAAGTCGATCGAAATTTTCTGCATGAAAATATTTCTGTATTGTTCGTGAGCTAATGGCTGCTTTTGGGGAAGCCCCTTCCGCAGAATCGGGAGGAGAAAAAACAAAGATTAGCAGCTGCTGAAGTAATTTTATAAGAGGTGCTTGAGTTTCCTGGGACCATTCTGTCCCTGTCATAAAAGCCGTATAGCAAATGTTTCACAGTTGTTTTCAATGATCTGATATCCGGGCCATATTGACAGTAAGCATCTACCTATTAATGAACGAGTTTTTTAATGAACGAGTTTTTTATTGGTTTTTTATAACAATGGTGAACAGTGTTTATGATTCGTTCTTTTAGAAATCAATTTCTATAGTTCATTGTGTTTTATTGTTGTCATCAACCAATAGCAAAGCTTTTTCATATAGGTACGTACAGACCCCATATTGAAGGTTCTTGCATCAATGCCTCAGCCCTAATCAACCTTTTTTCAACCGTCAGCATCTCGACTGTCTCGCCGAAATTAACTCGATATATTTTCCCATCCATTCCTGAATTCCTGAATTCTAGTATGTCACATTCGCAAGGCTTGGCATCATCCAGAATATACGCTCCTTTCATATTTCGACACCTTTTTGTGGTGTACCACCTTAATGTATGCAAGTCTTGCGTCAAACATTTAACTTATTACTCGGGCTACTGTGGTAGCCGAGTCTAGGTTTCGCGATTATTATTATTATTTTTTTTATTTTTCGTGTCGCAGGCTTAGTCTTCCGCGCGGAAGTCGCGTATTTACGAGGATACAGTGTATCAATAGCTCAGTTTCAGTGTATTTATTGAGCCCGAGTTAACGCCTGCCGGGCGTCTTGTTAAAATGAAATCGTCTTCACCTGCTCTTAATTAAGGCCAACACAAACGCGACGCGATTTTTCAATTTTTAATATAAATTGATTCTTAATTTTTGACTTGTCTGATGTCTATGGCTTCCAGAAATTCCTTCGATTGACTCTTCGATTCAAAATTATTAGAAATTTCCTTCATTCAAATTATACTCGCTGAAGGTCTCGACATGACGACACATGGGACTTGAAAAATTCATTATTCATCTAAACAAGGCTACGATGAAGACCTTATTAAACAAATCGATCAAATTTTGTGTATGACATTTGCATGCTTCAGCGTCTTTTAACTACGTTGAAATAGTCAATATTTTTAAAGAATAGCCTCTCAACTCAGATATATACTAACATTCCTAACATTTTGACACGTCTAGTGTCTCTGGCTTCCAGAAATTCATTTCGCCGATTAAGAAATATATTTACTTGCTTTCAATAACGAGAATCTCGCTGAAGGTCTCCATGACGACACAAGAGGGACTTGAAATATTCATTCATCTAAACAAACCTACGATGAAGACCTTAATTGAACAAAATCGATGAAATTCTGCATGACAATTTCTTCAGCGTCTTTTAACTACGTTGAAAAAGTCAAAATTTTCAAACCAACAGCCTCTCAACTCAGGAACTATGATCCGTTGGCGTCCCTTGGAGAGCTTTTCGTAATTTTAATTATTTGGAGGCTAACGTAATCCTTGGATGTCATTTAATAGTCGCTGTTTGCTTCCCTTACAGTTTAAATTTTCCCGATGTATAATTAGTGAGGTCATCCAACAGTCTTACTATCCTCTTTTTAAACATTTTAAAGCCCATTAAAATAGGCGCTGCTGCAAACAGTTTTATCCCCGTCATTATGAGCCATGTAACAATTGTTCAAAGTAGTATTATATTTACACAAGTCTGGAGACGCTTAATTTTATGAGAGAGACATATTTATCTGTTGCTTTAAACAACGAATTTTGTTAAAGATTTCGAGAAAATGCAAACACAGATTTCTTTAACAACGAACATTGTATTTATTTTCAGTCTATACAGCGATGTTTATACTACAGAGCGAAAATATAAACGACAATTTCGTGGAAATAAAAACTATGCAAATTCTTTAGTCATCAACAAACTTCATTTAATGAGTTATTGGATGTTCTGCTAAATCTTACGTTTCTAACGTACAATCTATAATGTTATTAACTATATTCAGTATTTTTTGTTCGTCCAGTGTTTAAATAATTAGGAGGAAGGAAATCTACTAAAAGATTTTCCAGTGTTCATGAAATGTTTTGTATGCTTCTAACACTGCTGGTCGTGCTGGATACCAGGGCAGGGACTCCAACCTTTAACACATGTTTAGCAGCCACCCGAACTTGCTCAGAATATTTTATCCCCGTCGTAATCCATGTAGCAAATGTTTCACAGTTGTTTTCAATGATCTGATATCCTGGCCATCTTGACGGTTCTTTCAACGCTTCTTCTGCCTTCGCTAATCTTTCTTCAACGGGCCGCATCTCGATGTTCTCGTCAAATACAACTCGAAATAGTTTTCTATCCGCTCCACCATCTTTAAATTCTAGTAGATCACATTCCCGAGGCTTCGCATCATCCTTGTTCTCTCCTGAGAAGTGAACCACTCTATCGCCGCCAAGATACACGCCATGATGATAATAATATTCTTCAGAAGCGAACAGAGGATAAAAGAACTTCAACGATGAGTCTAAATTTGAATAGTAACCTTTATGTGCAATTTGAGTCCCTTGTTCTAAATCTCTAAGTCTTGTGACTTCCTCCAATTTGTATATTGCTGTCATGTTAAAGTAATATGAAGCGATAAGGAAAATCTCACTGTTTCACGTCTGAACTCTGAAATGAAATGACGCATGCAGTTTCGCTTCGTGATAAATATATCTGTGTTTACTTCCTCTTACCCAGGCGCTCTCGCCTTTTATACATATATGCAAAAAATATGCAATCATATATGAATAAAGTGCTGAATACAAAAGTAGAGCAATATAAAGATCAAACACAGCTTGCATTACTGCATACTACATATGCATGCATGCGTATGCAATAATTCAAGCTGTATTTGATCACTCTCTGTCTCTCTCTCTCTATATATATACATATATCACACCGATCTTAAAAATACTCGATCGTGCATCCACTAGATTGAAACTATCAAGCGGTATTGCTGATGTTGGAGAGCTTTTCGTAATTTTAATTATTTGGAGACGTATCGTTATCCCTGAATGTCATTTAGTCGCTGTTTGCTTCCCTTTCAGTTTCAATTTTGGTGCCAAGAATTCCCCGACACAGGGGCTAAGGTCTCCGACACAGGGGCTAAGGTCCCCGACACAGTGGCTAAGGTCCCCGACACAGGGGCTAAGGTCTCCGACACAGGGGCTAAGGTCCCAGACACAGGGGCTAAGGTCTCCGACACAGGGGCTAAGGTCCCAGACACAGGGGCTAAGGTCCCAGACACAGGGGCTAAGGTCTCCGACACACTGTGGCTAAGGTCCCCGACACAGGGGCTAAGGTCCCCGACAGGGGGCTGGAAGCTGGACTTCTAAGTACTGAGCACTGATTGCCGAAGGCTTTAATCAAAAAACAACTTTCCGAAATACAAGTTATATCTGTTGTTCATTCCCCGACGAGTTGTAAAAATTTCCTTACAGGAGGGCTAGAGTTCCCCGTCGGAGGGGGTCCTGCTCTCCCCTCTGGCGCCACCGCTGCCACTCTAGAATCACCAAGAAACACGCCATGATGATAATAATACTCCTCCAAATTGAATAAGCGATAGAAGTATTTTATCTTTGAAATTAAATTCACATAAAAACATTTATATGCAATTTGAGCGCCTGGTTCCAAACTTTCAAGATTTGTAATTTCAACTTATTAATTTCAACCAAGTACTTTGCAGCGATAGGGCGAGTCTCAGGGTCAAACGTTGTAAATTAAGTGACGCCGCCATGTGATAAATATTTCTGTATTAATGAGGTCATTAGCAAGAGTGCTGACCGTGGGAACTCGAAACGATCGGAAACGGACCCTCCACTGATATCAAAACTACTGGATTGCGCATCTATAATGCATTATCGCGGACGAGCAATTCAACGAAGTACGAAGACGAAGACAAACTTCACAATTTTTTAACGCCTGTGCATCATTTTGCGCATACTCTGCTTAAAGTCAGCGGTGAGGGTTTAACGTCTTCGTCCTGTTGTCCTGGTTTAGGACGAATATTTTGACAAAGTTCGTTGTGGTCAGAACGAAGTTTTCAAAACTTGAATATAGTTCTTGTATGGAATATAAATGTTGTTTGAGATGTTTAAACCGTAAAGAAGCATAACATCTTCCACTTCCAAAGCATCTTCTGAAAACATTGCTAAAATAGCCATCTCGTATTCAGCTCTGTTCATGTTTACAAAATTAGTACTGTGTTCGTAGTCGTATAACTTTGACAGAACTGCTCAATTCAAATATCCCGCTGCACGAAGACTTAAGACGAAGACTACTATTCCCAGTCTACCTCGGCCGAAACGCGTCCTCGTCTTCGTACTTCATTGCCTTGCTCAAACTCGCTATTAGCAAGAGCGCTGAGCGCGGGAATTCGAAACGATCGGAAAAGGACCCTCCACTGATATCAAAATTACTGGATTGCGCATCTATAATGCATAATCGCGGACGGCGTTCAAGATAATTGCAAAGGTGTCATTTAAAGAAACTTGTATGAATCTGGGGCCGGTTGTTCGAAAGGCGTTTAGCTTAAACGGTGGATAAACCAAAGTTAAAAAATACTCTCACGCATCTTGTGAATGACTGAACCTGTATCTTATGAACCTGCAGTTATTTGATACGTGTCAAAGTAGTATCATATTTACACAAGCAAATTCCTGTCTGCGCAACGCTTAATTTTATGCGAGAGAGATATTTGTCTGTTGTTTAAACAGCGAATTTTGTTAAAGATTTCGAGAAAATACAAACACAGACATCTTCAAGAACGAACCGACTGTATCTATATTCAGTCTATACAGCGAGGTTTATACTACAGAGCGAAAAAATAAACGACAAAATAAACTGCAAATACTTTAGTCATCAACAAGCTTTTATTTAATGAGTTATTGAATGTTCTGCTAAATCTTATGGCTCTAACGTAAAATCTATAATGTTATTAACTATATTCAGTATTTTTGTTCGTGTTTCTCTAATTACGAGGAAGGAAATCTAAAAGACATTCTAGTGTTCATGAACTGTTTTGTATGTTTTTAAGACTGGATGCTGGATGCCACGGCAGCGACTCCAACATTAAATACAACATTTATAAGAGCCACCTGAACTTGCTCAGACCATTTTATCCCCGTCGTAATCCATGTTGCAAACGTTTCACAGTTGTTTTTGAAGACCTGATATCCCGGCCATTTTGAATGTTGTTTCAACGCTTCTTCTGCCTTCGCTAATCTTTCTTCAACAGGCCGCATCTTGACTTCCTCGTTGAATTCAACTCGAAACAGTTTTCCATCAGCTCCACCATCCTTAAATTCTAGTATATCACATTCCCGAGGCTTCGCATCAGACTTGTTCTCTCCTGAGAAGTGAGCCACTCTTGAATCGCCGAGATACACACCATGATGATAATAATATTTTTCAGAACCGAACAGGGGATAAAAGAACTTCAACGATTCGTGTAAATTCGCATACAAACTTTTATGCGCTATTTGAGTGCCTGGTTCTAAATCTCCAAGCTTCGTGACTTCCACCAATTTATATATTGCTATCATGTTAAAGTAATGTGAAGCGATAAGGAAAATATTTATGTATTGTTCGTGAGCTAATGGCTGCTTTTGGGGAAGCCCCTTCCGCAGAATCGGGAGGAGCAAAAACAAAGTTTAGCAGCTGCTGAAGCAATTTTTATAAGAGGTGCTTGAGTTTCCTGGGACCATTCTGTCCCTGTCATAAAAGCCATATAGCAAATGTTTCACAGTTGTTTTCAATGATCTGATATCCAGGCCATATTGACAGTAAGTATCCACCTATTAATGAACGAGTTTTTTGATTGGTTTTTTATAACAATGGTGAACAGTTTTTATGATTCGTTCTTTTAGTAATCAATTTCTATAGTTCATTGTGTTTTATTGTTGTCATCAACCAATAGCAAAGCTTTTTCATATAGGTACGTACAGACCCCATATTGAAGGTTCTTGCATCAATGCCTCAGCCCTAATCAACCTTTTTTCAACCGTCAGCATCTCGACTGTCTCGCCGAAATGAACTCGATATATTTTCCCATCCATTCCTGAATTCCTGAATTCTAGTATGTCACATTCGCAAGGCTTGGCATCATCCAGAATATACGCTCCTTTCATATTTCGACACCTTTTTGTGGTGTACCACCTTAATGTATGCAAGTCTTGCGTCAAACATTTAACTCATTACTCGGGCTACTGTGGTAGCCGAGTCTAGGTTTCGCGATTATTATTATTATTTTTTTTATTTTTCGTGTCGCAGGCTTAGTCTTCCGCGCGGACAGTCGCGTATTTACAGAGGATACAGTGTATCAATATAGCTCAGTTTCAGTGTATTTATTGAGCCCGAGTTAACGCCTGCCGGGCGTCTTGTTAAAAATGAAATCGTCCATTTCACCTGCTCTTAATTACCAACACAAACGCGACGCGATTTTTTCAATTTCTTAATATTAATATTGATTCTTAAATTTTAGACACGTCTGATGTTTATGGCTTCCAGAAATTCCCTTCGATTTACTCTCTTCGATTCAAAATTAATAGAAATTCCCTTCCATTCAAAATTATTCTCGCTGAAGGTCTCCGGCATGACGACACAAGTGGGACTTGAAATATTAATTATTCATCTAAACAAGGCTACGATGAAGACCTTTATTAAACAAAATCGATCAAATTTTGTGTATGACATTTGCATGCTTCAGCGTCTTTTAACTACGTTGAAATAGTCAATATTTTTAAAGAATAGCCTCTCAACTCAGATATATACTAACATTCCTAACATTTTTGACACGTCTAGTGTCTCTGGCTTCCAGAAATTCATTTCGCCGATTAAGAAATATATTTACTTGCTTTCAATAACGAGAATCTCGCTGAAGGTCTCCATGACGACACAAGAGGGACTTGAAATATTCATTCATCTAAACAAACCTACGATGAAGACCTTAATTGAACAAAATCGATGAAATTCTGCATGACAATTTCTTCAGCGTCTTTTAACTACGTTGAAAAAGTCAAAATTTTCAAACCAACAGCCTCTCAACTCAGGAACTATGATCCGTTGGCGTCCCTTGGAGAGCTTTTCGTAATTTTAATTATTTGGAGGCTAACGTATCCTTGGATGCCATTTAATAGTCGCTGTTTGCTTCCCTTACAGTTCAGTTAAATTTTCCCGATGTATAATCAGTGCGGTCATCCAACAGTCTAACTATCCTCTTTTTATATTAAAGCATTTTAAAGCCCATTAAAATAGGCGCTGCTTCAGACAGTTTTATCCCCGTCATTATAAGCCATGTACCAAATGTTCAAAGTAGTATTATATTTACACAAGTCTGGAGACGCTTAATTTTATGAGAGAGCGGTATTTATCTGTTGCTTTAAACAACGAATTTTGTTAAAGATTTCGAGAAAATACAAACACAGATTTCTTTAAGAACGAACATTGTATTTATTTTCAGTCTATACAGCGATGTTTATACTACAGAGCGAAAATATAAACGACAATTTCGTGGAAATAAAAACTATGCAAATTCTTTAGTCATCAACAAACTTCATTCAATGAGTTATTGAATGTTCTGCTAAATCTTACGTTTCTAACGTACAATCTATAATGTTATCAACTATATTCAGTATTTTTTGTTCGTCCAGTGTTTAAATAATTACGAGGAAGGAAATCTACTAAAAGATTTTCCAGTGTTCATGAAATGTTTTGTATGCTTCTAACACTGCTGGTCGTGCTGGATACCAGGGCAGGGACTCCAACCTTTAACACATGTATAGCAGCCACCCGAACTTGCTCAGAATATTTTATCCCCGTCGTAATCCATGTAGCAAATGTTTCACAGTTATTTTTAAAGACCTGATATCCTGGCCATCTTTTAGGTTCTTTCAACGCTTCTTCTGCCTTCGCTAATCTTTCCTCAACAGGCCGCATCTTGACATCCGCGTCAAATACAACTCGAAATAGTTTTCCATCCGCTCCACCATCCTTAAATTCTAGTATATCACATTCCCGAGGCTTCGCATCATCCTTGTTCTCCCCAGAGAAGTGAGCCACTCTACCGCCGCCAAGATACACGCCATGATGATAATAATATTTTTCAGAACCCCACAGGGGATAAAAGAACGCCAACGATTCGTGTAAATTTGAATAGTGACCTTTATGTGCAATTTGAGTGCCTGGTTCTAAATCTCCAAGCTTTGTGACTTCCTCCAATTGGTATATTGCTGTCATGTTAAAGTAATGTGAAGCGATAAGGAAAATCTCACTGTTTCACGTCTGAACTCTGAAATGAAATGACGCATGCAGTTTCGCTTCGTGATAAATATATCTGTGTTTACTTCCTCTTACCCAGGCGCTCTCGCCTTTTATACATACATGCAAAAATTATGCAATCATGTATGAATAGAGTGCTGAATACAAAAGTAGAGCAATATAAAAATCAAATACAGCTTGCATGACTGCATACTATGCATGCATGAGTAAGCCATTTTAAAGGTTGTTCCAAAAGCTCTTCTGCTCTGCTCAATCGTTCTTCAACGGGCAGCATCTCCACATTTTCATCGAATTCAACTCGCTACAGTTTACCTTCCGTTGCACCTTTCCAGAATTCCATAACATCACTGGATATAAATTCACATAGAAACATTTATATGCAATTTGGGCGCCTGATTTTAAACCTTCAAGATTTGTAATTTCGACCATTTTATGTACTGGAGACATGTTTAAGTACTTTGCAGCGATACGGCGAGTCTCAGGGTCAAACGTCGTAAATTAAGCGACGCCGGTTTGTGATAAATATCTCTGTATTAATGAGGTCATTAGCAAGAGCGCTGAGCGCATTGAACTGTAAACAAACTGGAGCGATAACTCAGGGGGGGGGAATTGAAGCCAGTGCTTTTTACTTTTTCTCAGTTTTGAGCTCAAATACTTGACGCCAAATGTTGAGCCGTATATGAAATTAAAGCTATTAAAAAGTATATTTCGTGTAGAAATTTCGAGACTACAGATTAAAGGGAAATATCTAAAAAATATTTCAAAATTTCCCGGTTTTTTGGCGGTTGGTAATTGTTTTTGCTTTTTTTATATATTTCCTTTGTAGTTTAAGTCTTGAAATCTCTACACCAAATATAACCTTTCAATAGCTTTAATTTGACACACAGCCCAACGTCTGGCGTCAAGTATTTCGTCTCAAAACTCGGAAAAACTATTTTGGCTTCAAGCTGAATAGGGATGTTTGTCAGGAGTTATCGTTCCAGTCAGTGCCTTTTTTAACTATATATCTGGGGGGGCAATTGCCCCCCCAGAGAATGCATTTGCCCCCCCAGAAACTACATTTCTGCCCACGTAGTGCGACACAGTATTGCTCATGATTGCTCTGAGAATTGCTGTTGATTCACTTGATAAATAGATTATGCCCTGCCATAGCCTTCTCCACAGCCATCTTGCATGTAATGCATAATGTACCTTCGACAAATATTTCACAGTAGCGATAGATTTCATAGAATCATTTGAATAAAATGCAAGCTTTCTAAACCTCGGCACGAATCAGAAACTTTATATGATAGAATGATTATAGCCTGGAACGGTGTCCCTACTGCTTTTTCAACAAAAAAGACCGGACGCATGCAGTGCAAGGCCATGTCATGAAACATATAACCAAAGAGATTTTGTGGCCAAATTTTTTCCTAAATGCTGTACAACTATAATTACAGAGTTAAAATTATTGTTTGCATTTAAACACAGGTTACCTTCTGTCTCGCGCGTTCGCCAAACCTCGTCGGCTCACTTTTCGTTTTGCCTTTTCCCTGCTTTGCCCCCCCAGTGAAAATTCCTTAAAAAAGGCACTGGTTCCAGTTGTATAGAGTTCACTGGCTGAATGCGGGAAATCGAAACGTTCGAAAAAGGACCCTCCACTGATATCAAAACTACTGGATTGCGCATCTATAATGATTGTAATCGCGGACGGCGTTCAAGAGAATTGCAAAGGTGTCATTTAAACAAACTTGTGTGATTCTGGAGATTAGAATTAAACTATTCAAGAAAACATATTAAGAAGTTAAATCGTATCGGAACGCTCAAAAACAACTTTCGCACTAACGAAAAGCCTGACCACATTTTCTGAAATTGAAATACAAATTCATACAAAATTTGTATTCGACATACGATATCCTTTAAATTTTTCAATATATCGCAACCAAATTTTCCAGTTTCACTAATTTTGGGATGCTCTTCCAGTTGATGAATATAGTTTGAAAGGGAAATTGTCCTTCCCAGGCCACAAACTCGTGACCGGCCCGCGATTGCGCAAGTCAGCAGCAATAGTCGAGGTCGAATAGTCATGTTTACATTCCGGCGTAGGCAAGACTTCGACCGGGCTTTTAACCGAGATTTTCGTTGATTAAAAGCATTTCGCTGGACCCTGCCAAAATAATCGTGGCCATATTCAGCGAAATGGCTCAAGGCCGTTTACACTTGCGAGTTTTGCTACCATTCTATGTGTGATTTTACTCTTTTGACAGAGGTTTAAAACTAGTTCAAGGCGTTTTGCGTGAGCACGGCGATGCATATGACATCGTCACCTGAGGTTATTTGATACCGGTCAAGGTAGTATTATATTTACACAAGCAAATTCCTGTGTGCAAAAAGCTTAACTTTATGCGAGAGATATTTTTTGTTGTTTAAACGGCGAATTTTGTTAAAGATTTCGAGAAATTACAAATGCAGACATCTTCAAGAACGAACACTGTATCTATCTATATTCAGTCTATACAGCGAGGTTTATACTACACTCTACAGAGCGAAAAAATAAACGACAAAATAAACTATGCAAATTCTTTGGTCATCAACAAACTGTTATTTATGAGTTATTAAATGTTTTTCTAAATCTTAAACGTATAATCTATAATGTTATTAACTATATTCAGTATTTTTTGTTCGTCCAGTGTTTCTATAATTACGACGAAGGAAATCTAAAAGACATTCTAGTGTTCATGAACTTCTAACACTGCTGGATGCCCTGGCAGCGACTCCAGCTCTAAACTCAACATTTATAGCAGCCACCCGAACTTGCTCAGACCATTTTATCCCCGTCGTAATCCATGTAGCAAATGTTTCACAGTTGTTTTCAATGATCTGAAATCCTGGCCATCTTGAAGGGTCTTTCAACACTTCCTCTGCCTTCGCTAATCTTTCTTTAACAGGCCGCATCTTGACATCCTCGTCAAATACAGCTCGAAATAGTTTTCCATCCGCTCCACTATCCTTAAATTCTAGTATATCACATTCCCGAGGCTTCGCATCAGACTTGTTTTCTCCAGAGACGTGAGCCACTCTACAGTCGCCGAGATAGACGCCATGATGATAATAATATTTTTCAAAACCGAACAGGGGATAAAAGAACGCGAACGATTCGTGTAAATTTGAATAGTAACTTTTATGCGCTATTTGAGTGCCTGGTTCTAAATCTCCAAGTTTCGTGACTTCCTCCAATTTATATATTGCTGTCATGTTAAAGTGATGTGAAGCGATAAGGAAAATCTCACTGTTTCACGTCTGAACTCTGAAATGAAATGACGCATGCAGTTTCGCTTTGTGATAAATATATCTGTGTTTACTTACTCTTACCCAGGCGCTCTCGCCTTTTATACATATATGCAATCATATATGAGTGGAGTGCTCAATACAAATATAAAGAATATAGAGCAATATAAAGATCAAACACAGCTTGAATTACTGCATACTATGCATGTATGCGTAAGCCATTTTGAAGGTTGTTTCAAAACCTCTTCTGCCCTTCTTAATCGTTCTTCAACAGGCAACATCTCCACGTTTTCATCGAATTCAACTCGATACAGTTTACCTTCCGTTGCACCTTTCCAGAATTCCATAACATCACTGGATATAAATTGACATACAAACATTTATATGCAATTTGAGCGCCTGGTTCTAAACTTTCAAGATTTGTAATTTCAACTATTTTATGTACTGGTGACATGTTTAAGTACTTTGCAGCGATAGGGCGAGTCTCAGGGTCAAACGTCGTGAATTAAGTGGCGCCGATTTGTGATAAATATATCTGTATTAATGAGGTCATTAGCAAGAGCGCTGAGCGCATTGAACTGTTAACAAACTGGAGCGATAACTCAGGGGGGGGAAATTGAAGACAGTGCTTTTTACTTTTTCTGAGTTTTGAGCTGAGATACTTGACGCCAAATGTTGAGTCGTACATGAAATTAAAGCTATTAAAAAGTTTTATTTCGTGTAGAAATTTCGAGACTTCAGATTAAAGGGAAATATCTAAAAAATATTTCAAAATTTCCCGCTTTTTTGCCGGTTGGTAATTGTTTTTGCTTTTTTTATATATTTCCTTTGTAGTATAAGTCTTGAAATTTCCACACCAAATATAACTTTTCAATAGCTTTAATTTGACACACAGCCCAACGTCTGACGTCAAGTATTTCGTCTCAAAACTTAGAAAAACTATTTTCGCTTCAAGCTGAATAGAGATGTTTGTCAGGAGTTATCGTTCCAGTTGTATAGAGTTGACTGGCTGAGCGCGGGAAATCGAAACGATCGAAAAAGGACCCTCCACTGATATCAAAATTACTGGATTGCGCATCTATAATGAATAATCGCGGACGGCGTTGAAGACAATGGCAAAAGTCTCATTTAAACAAACTTGTGTGATTCTGGAGATTAGAATCAAACCATTTAAGACAACATATTAAGAAGTTAAATCGTATCGGACGCTCAAAAACAACTTTCGCACTAGCGAAAAGCCTCACCACATTTACTGAAATTGAAATACAAATTTATACGCTCAAATAAAACTTTTCAAACTAAACAGAGAATAGCAGAACCTTAACGTTGGATGTAAATTTTTATAGAAACCTTTATGTGCAATTTGAGTTCCTGGTTTTAAATGTCCAATTCTCTCAATTTCCACTAATTCATAAGGTTGTGGCATTTTTAAGCACTTTGAAGCGATGAAGCAAATTTCAATGTGTTAAGTCTGAATTGAAATGACGCAGTTTCACTTTGTCAGTGTACTGCCTCGTACCCAGGCGCTCTCGCCTTTGACAAATATATATATCACCGATCTCAAAGCTACTGGATCGCGCATCCACTAGATTGAAGCTATCAAGCGGTATTGCTGATGTTGGAGAGCTTTTCGTAATTTTAATTATTTGGAGACGTAACGTAATCCTTGGATTTCATTTGATCGCTGAGAAAAAACATCTTTAGCAGGTGCTGACACAACGTTTAGGGACAATTTTATAGGGCTAGTTCGAGATAGCGCTCACTGGGTCTTGAAATGCAGACGTTCTACATAGGACGTAATAAACAACGTTTTGCCGTTGTAAACAGAACGTAGATCACGTCTAAAACTCCCATAGGTATTTAATAATTCATTTCTTTTCAAATAAGCATTGTATTAATAGCTGCCGTCGTCGTGTTCCCGTCGTACATGCTTAAGTTCCCTAATGTATCTACGACGCGCCATTTAATTTATACAAGAAAAAAATTAATATAAAATAAAATTATGCAAGACAAGCGTCAAACATTTAACTTATTAAAAATGAAATCGTCCATTTCACCTGCTCTTAATTAAGGCCAACACAAACGCGACGCGATTTTTCAATTTCTTAATATTAAAAAGGAAAAAATTTTCGATTCTTAAATTTTTGACACGTCTGATGTCTATGGCTTCCAGAAATTCCCTTCGATTGACTCTCTTCGATTCAAAATTATTAGAAATTCCCTTCCATTCAAAATTATACTCGCTGAAGGTCTCCGGCATGACGACACAAGTGGGACTTGAAAAATTCATTATTCATCTAAACAAGGCTACGATGAAGACCTTTATTAAACAAAATCGATCAAATTTTGTGTATGACATTTGCATGCTTCAGCTACTTTTAACTACGTTGAAATAGTCAATATTTTTAAACGAATAGCCTCTCAACTCAGGTATACCAACATTCCTAACATTTTTGACACGTCTAGTGTCTATGGTTTCCAGAAATTCACTTCGATTAAGAAATATATTTACTAGCTTTCAAAAACGAAAATCTTGCTGGAAATATTCATTCATCTAAACAAGGCTACGATGAAATCGATCAAATTTTTCTGTATGACATTTACTTCAGCGACTTTTAACTAACTACGTTGAAATAGTCAATATTTTTAAACGAATAGCCTCTCAATTAATTCAGGAACTATGATCCGTTAGCGTCCCTTTCGCGTTTCTCAAAATTTCTGAGGTATATATTGGAAATAAAGAGTCTTTGGTAGGTTTTTAGACCAAATGAAGAATAGTTGAAACAAGAAATAGTTGAAAATTACTAAAAAATTCCGTTATAACAATCTTTTAATGCATGAAATACGAATTTACTGTTATATAATTCTTTGCAGGCCATAAATATATATTACGTGCTATTATACACCATTTACCATTCTGACATTCTTGCTTCATCAACAAATTGTTACGTTCTACGAATTGTTACACCTGTAGCCTATAATCTATAATGTTATTAATATATGTTTTGATTTTTCTTCGTCCAGTGTTTCTGCAGTATTTTACGATAATGTCAATATGACAGACATTGTGTTGTCTCGAAAACTACTTGTCACTTTTTGACTTGGATTTTGAGCTGCGAGAGGCGGCACTGACGCAGCAAGAAGAAACATATGCAGGATTAATCACCATTGCAAACCTAACTTTTATAACAGCTACTCGGGATTGCTCAGACCATTTTATCCCCGTCGTAATCCATGTAGCAAATGTTTCACAGTTGTTTTTGATGAGCTGATATCCTGGCCATCTTGAAGGTTGTTTCAAAACCTCTTCTGCCTTCGCTAATCTTTCTTCAACAGGCCGCATCTTGACTTCCTCGTCAAATACAACTCGAAATATTTTTCCATCCCCTGCACCTCTCCAGAATTCCATTATATCACATTCCCGAGGCTTCGCATGAGACTTGTTTTCTCCAGAGAAGTGAGCCACTTTACAGCCGCCGAGATACACGCCGTGATGATAATAATATTCTTCAGAAGTTAACAGAGGATAAAAGGACGCAAACGATGAGTCTAAATTTGCATAGTAACTTTTATATGCAATTTGAGTGCCTGGTTCTAAATCTCCAAGTTTAGTAACTTCCTCCAATTTATATCTTGCTGTCATGTTAAAGTGATGTGAAGCGATAAGGAAAAGCTCACTGTTTGACGTCTGAACTCTGAAATGAAAGGACGCATGCAGTTTCGCTTCGTGATAAATATATCTGTGTTTACTTCCTCGTACCCAGGCGCTCTCGCCTTTTATACATATATGCAAAAATTATGCAATCATATATGAGTGGAGTGCTCAATACAAATATAGAGCAATATAAAGATCAAACACAGCTTGAATTACTGCATACTATGCATGCATGCGTATGCCATTTTGAAGGTTGTTCCAAAACCTCTTCTGCCCTCCTCAATCGTTCTTCAACAGGCAGCATCTCCACATTTTCATCGAATTCAACTAGATACAGTTTACCTTCCGTTGCACCTTTCCAGAATTCCATAACATCACTGGATGTAAATTCACATAGTAACATTCAGAGTTCAATATAATTCTGAAAACTTGATAGGACATCATGTCAGACCAACCCACATTCTGGTCGGACATGATCGGACTCAAGAGAAACGTTGTCACAATCACATTTAGAATAGCACCTTGTTTTATTCAATTTATTGTAACAACCACAGCCATATATCATATATGCATAATTTTAAACACAATGTCAACAAAACAACAACTCCGCCACAGTATAATGTAGAAGATTTCTACTAATTAACAATTAGTCGCCGAAGGCGAGGTGATTACAACCCTATATTCACTGAGCCGAAGGCGAAGTGAATATAGGCTTGTAATCACCGAGCCTGAGGCGACTAATTGTTTTAGTATAATTTTAGTATTGAAAAAGTTTTATTTTAAATACAACTGATTTATGTTCTCAATTTCTGCTTCCGAAATTTTTCCAAAACGATTTTGAGTATTTTCAGCCGTTTTTTGGGGAAAAGCAATAGTTACTGCTCAGACTGCTCTGAGCAGTAACTATTGCCTCATAGTTACTGCTGAAGGAGCCAATCAGAATGCTCAAAGGTCATTTTTCAATACTGAAAATACTAATGTGTCATAATAACAATATCAATAATCAATATCAATCCGTATTTTTACTATATATATAATATACTGTCCACAGTTTAATAATCGTTTTGTTAATCAGTTTTAACTTTTAAGCTTATCATTATCAAGCTTTAACTCTCAGAGTCTGTGGAATCTGACTGTGATGCAGCGTCTTCTGGGTTAAGACCAAACAGACTGTCCCAGTCATCAGAGTGATGCTTCATTATCCGATTCTGGGACCGCCGCCTCTACAATATCTGAAGATGCTGTCTTTGTTCTTTCTCTGTACTTCTTTCTTGGTACTTGATTTACTCTTCGAGTTGTTTTGCAGTCCTCCCACCAGAGCAAAACGGCTCGATCTGCAGAGAAGCTGGCGAGTGGAAGACCTTCTACCTGACTTCAAGGAGTCAGAGTGTCAGACCTAAGCCTGGCTCGTTTCTTCTGATTACTTTCATTACAGAAACATTCTTTCAACGTGACCGTTGGAAAAAGGTAAACTAAAAAGCAACTCACAAATGCGTAGGACGTTGGGCCATTTGACTGCATCTGGAGTTTTGTGTAGCTTGTACCAAATCTTCTGGTAGCATTCTGTGCCAATTCCAAGGTATTTTCTGGCATATAGAACAACATCTTCAATCTCATCTTGAAGGTTGCCAAGAGTGACATTCGTAGCTTCTAATGGCTCTCTAAAATGTGAAATGATGTATTCACCAGCTTCTTTAATCTCTGTCAGTTGTGGGTCATCTTCTTGTCCTCTGAATCGCTGTTGTTACCTTTAGGTAAAAGACGATTGGGCCAACTCTGAGTTTCAAGAAAAACAAGAATTGCCCTCAGCATTTTCATGTCTGACCATTCTAGTCGTGTTTTCATCATTGTTTCCAGCTGGCTAACATCAACAACAACCTGATTCGCGCATGTCTTGTGGTTTGTGGGTTGTAGTTGCGTATAACAGCACCCTGGTAGATGTTTTCTCCATTCTCTTCCTTTACTCGGCTGCAAGTAAGCTTGACTGTAGGCCAAAGTAGAGGATCTTGTGAATCGGCCAGTTTTTTCAGAGACTTGCTGGACTTTATTACTCCCTGAATGCCAAGTACAATGTCCAGCTTTTCTGCTTGAAGAGTCAAGCTGAGTAAGGATGGGGCTTTCAGTGCATCTACATACATGGCAGCACCAATTAGCATCCTGGAGTCGTTCCATTTCTTGAGGAAGCCTTTCAAGCGGGCTCGGTCGGTGTCTTTCATGGTTTGGTCTTCAGATAACGTGATCACATGATTGATGTAGGCACCATACCTGTCCACGAGACGTTGCAGTGCTTTGCGCTTGTGGGTGATCCAGCGGGTGCCCTGTGATCTTACTGGTAGGTCTCCGTTACCTGGAAAATCCCAAACCTCCTTGAGGTCTTCGACCAAGTCTGTTAGTTCACGGACTTTTTTGGGGACTTGGAGTAAAGGGAATAGAGGCGGAGCAACATTTCATCTAAGTCCTTAAAAAGCTGACAACGGAATGCATCCTTACATGCAAGTTCTAGGCGATGAGCGTAACACCAAGTCCAGTATAGCCATGGTAGTTCCTTTTGTAGTTTTCCTCTCATGCCATTTTGCTCTCCAATATTGACTGATGCACCATCCGTACCCCCACCAACTAGAACGGGCTTGCTCTGAACTCCAAGAACATTTGATTTATCCAGAATATTATCTACTCCAACTACTCCCAGAGCATTGCTGAGACAATTTATCAGTCCACCAGCATCTGCTTTGCTGGCACTTCCAGTGAGAGAAACCTGGTACATGATCTCATCTCTTGGGCAGCAATCCAGGTTGCAGTACTGTATCATTACGAGCTCCTCCTCTATGTTACCTGCATCTGTGGATCCATCCATAAGAAAACTATAGAAGTTGAAGGTCGAAAGACTTTCAAGGAAGCTCTGCCTCTCTCTTAGCAATGTAATGGGTGAAGGTTTTGGCTGAGGTATCGTTCTTATAGGCAAAGCCAAGGTCCACACCGTGACGCTCTTCGAGCTCATGTAAAGCAGCAACTTTAGAAATCCTATGTTTCTTTGGCCAAGACGTAACATATGTCGAATTTCTTCTTCATGCGTTCTTTACTGTGTCATCTATCACCAAAGACGAGCGAGCGATCGGCGAGTAGCTTGTGACTGATAAATTTGAGGCCTTGGCCGCATCGGCGCGTACCCGTAGCATGGCCACACGATGTTGTTCACTTGTGGCATGGTCGACGATGTTGCTTGTCTTGTGGTTGCTGGAACCTATTATCCAGGCTTTTGAGAAGTTCTTCATTCCCGTAATTGCAGCCTCATGCTTCCTACACGAATCACACCAAAGCGTCTCTACGACCGACTTGTCTTGTTTGGAAACGTCGCAACATAGCCACGAAAGAGTTTGATAGTCACGCTCAAATTGCGTCTTCCACGAGTTAAATGTATTTATGCTGACTCTTCTCTTCTTGGAGCTAGTAGAGGGAGTATTAGCCGTAGTTCTTTTTCGACTGGACATTACATTGCCATTGCAAGACACCGAAAGTTACTGTCATATATTTTTATATGTCAATATGTGCACGTGTTTTTTGCTGTGATCGGTCGACGGTGGTGTCTTAGACACCACCGTCGACCGATCACAGCAAAAAACACGTGCACATATTGACATATAAAAATATATGACAGTAACTTTCGGTTTGAGCTTAAGCCAGTTTCGCAAGTTGTTTGTGAATATTTACTTAAATACTCGACATGCTGTAGCAAATTATATATACTAGAAATATCAGGGATATCAGATCGTAAACAAAGTTATTATGTTTATTGATATCAATCTTGTCATTTAGAAATATAATAACATTGTGCTTCAGTGCGTGATTCAAGAGTGACAGCGTGAATGCATGCTAGCCTGTCTGCATGATTTATGATTTGTTTGGCACAAAAATTGCTAAGTGAAAGCTTAGCCTTGAAACAATCGCGTATATTAGTTGTACGAAAATAGAAAAGTCTCCCGGGTAAAAACACTTTTCGAAAAGAAAGAGCGAAATCAATCGTATTTTTCGAATCCAAAATCTGTTGACTGCATAAAATCTCTTGTTTATTGAAGCCGTTATTAATAGACATGAGTAATTGGTTTAATAATTACAGTCAAGATACAAAAAGTGTCCCACTTCCGCTTCTGTAGTCTATTGTAGAATGTTGGGTTTTTCTGTAGCGGTTTCGATTTATCCGCAAATATCATTATAAATTTAGTTTTGTTATTTTTATATGGTAGTTTATAGCAAAGGGTGGATTTTTCGTCAGATTCATTGCAAAAATGGTGCGAATTGAAACTTTTAAGTTTTATCCCGGTATTTGCGGATAAATCGGAAACCGCTAGAGAAAAACAAAACAAATTACGGTAATTCACAACAGACTACGGAAGAGGAAGTGTGACACTTCTTGTATTTTGGTGACAAATGACGAGTTGTTACCGTATCTTTTTATGTTATTGTTCATGTCTGGATTGTGTGAAAGATCACATATTTAGTTTTAAATGATTACAAGAATAAAGGGGAAATAATTCAGATATAAATCAGGCAAAACTGGTCGGCCATAATGTCCGTGCAGAACAATCAGTAGACGGCCATGTCAGCATTTTGCTCGGAAAATGGCCGGTGTCCGACCGTTATATTGAACTCTGGTAACATTTATATGCAATTTGAGCGCCTTGTTGTAAACTTTCAATATTTGTAATTTCAACCATTTTATGTACTGGTGACATGTTTAAGTACTTTGCAGCGATAGGGCGAGTCTCAGGGTCAAACGTCGTAAATTAAGTGGCGCCGATTTGTGATAAATATCTCTGTATTAATGAGGTCATTAGCAAAAGCGCTGAGCGCATTGAACTGTAAACAAACTGGAGCGATAACTCATGGGGGGGAAATTGAAGCCAGTGCTTTTTACTTTTTTTGAGTTTTGAGCTGAAATACTTGACGCCAAATGTTGAGTCGTGTATGAAATTAAAGCTATTAAAAAATGATATTTCGTGTAGAAATTTCGATACTTCAGATTAAAGGGAAATATTTAAAAAATATTTCAAAATTTCCCGCTTTTTTGCCTGTTGGTAACTGTTTTTTCTTTTTTATATATTTCCTTTGTAGTTCAAGTCTTGAAATTTCCGTACACCAAATATAACCTTTCAATAGCTTTAATTTGACACACAGCCCAACGTCTGGCGTCAAGTATTTCGTCTCAAAACTCAGAAAAAGTATTTTGGCTTCAAGCTGAATAGGAATGTTTCTTAGGAGTTATCGTTCCAGGTTGTATAGAGTTCACTGGCTGAGCGCGGGAAATCGAAACGATCGAAATAGGACCCTGCACTGATATCAAAATTACTGGATTGCGCATCTATAATGCGTAATCGCGGACGGCGTTCAAGACAATTGCAAAAGTATCATTTTAAAAAACTTGTGTGATTCTGGGGTCAGTTGTTCGAAAGGCGTTTAGCTTAAACGGTGGATAAGCCAAAGTTTAAAAATACTCTCATACATCTTGTGAATGACTGAACCTGCATCTCATGAACCTGCAGTATTGTATTTACACAAGCAAATTCCTGTGTGCAAAACGCTTAATTTTATGCGAGAGAGATATTTGTTCTCATAAACAGCGAATTTTGTTACAGATTTCGAGAAAATACAAACACAGACTTCTCCAAAAACGAACACTGTATCTATATTCAGTCTATACAGCGAGGTTTATACTACAAAGCGAAAAAATAAACGACAAAATAAACTATGCAAATTCTTTAGCCATCAACAAATTTTATTTAATGAGTTATTGAATGTTCTGCTAAATTTTACGTTTCTAACGTATAATCTATAATGTTATTAGCTATATTCAGTATTTTTGTTCGTGTTTCTATAATTACGAGGAAGGAAATCTAAAAAACATTCTAGTGTTCATGAACTGTTTTACTGGTATATGTTTCTAACACAGCTGAATGCCATAGCAGCGACTGCAACCATAAACACAACATTTATAAAACCCATCCGAACTTGCTCAGACCTTTCCCTCCCTGTCGTAATCCATGTAGCAAATGTCTCGCAGTTGTTTTCAACGACCTGATATCCCGGCCATCTTGACGGATCTTCCAAAGCTTCTTCTGCTCTTCTCAATCGTTCTGGAACAGGCAGCATCTCCACATTCTCGTTGAATTCAACTCGAAATAGTTTTCCATCCCCTGCACCTCTCCAGAATGCCATTATGTCACATCCCCGAGGTTTCGAATCATCTTTGTTCTCTCCAAAGAGGTGAGCCACTCTACAGTCGCCGAGATATACGCCATGATGATAATAATATTCTTCAGAACTGAAAAAACGATAGAAGTACTTCATCGTTGGATGAAAATTTGCATAGTAACCTTTATATGCAATTTGAGTGCCTGGTTCTAAATCTCCAAGCTTCGTAACTTCCACCAATTTATATATTGCTGTCATGTTAAAGTAATGTGAAGCGATAAGGAAAATCTCACTGTTTCACGTCTGAACTCTGAAATGAAATGACGCATGCAGTTTCGCTTCCTGATAGATATATCTGTGTTTACTTCCTCGTACCCAGGCGCTCCTTTGCTCTATAAAAGTCTAACACAATATAATAACCTTACATGAAGTAATGAGCCAAAACGCAGAGCGCGAAAAGAGAAACCGAAACGAACGGAAAAGGGATCCTACACTGATCTCAAAACTACTGGATTGCGCATGAACTTCGTCGCAAGTTTAACACGGTTCAATGTAGTATTATATTTACACAAGCAAAAAGAAAGCGAAACGAACGGGAAAAGGTCCCTCCACTGATCTCAAAATGTCCACACTCCATTTAAAGCCTCCTTGAATATAGGGAAATTTCCTCCGCAATTTTCCCGCAAGCCCGCAGCTATTGTGAAACTCTGCCTTTTCAGATCACAATCATTTTGAAAAATATTCACTTGCGGTTTTAGTCTATTCCAAACAATTATTTTATTGCATTTCAACCAATTATTTGTAAATTCTCTGGGGATAATCATTTGCCTGCGTGGAAAACTATCCCACGTTATCCTAACTGAACCTTGATATTCACACCGTGTAGCCATATGCTCTGTCTATAAACTATTTGTTATCATTGATTTTTCTTAGGATAAAGTATCATTTTCTTCGAACTCATTTCCATATAATGAAATAAGAAATTCCTGCCAACATAAACACAACCAATTGCAAGTTAGTATTTCAACAGCAGGTGATGACCTGTTGTCACAAGACATGAAAACAATAACATATTTTCATAGCAACGAATTCCTGTCTATAACCACTTATTTTACCCCACCCCCTAATTAAGCTTCTAGCGACGGCCCCGAATGGAAACCATGCTTAAACGTCGATAAGTCGTGAGAGTCCCTGATCAGTGGCGTAGCCAGCCTGACAATTTTCTCCCGCTATGTAAATTTTGAGTTATTATAACTATTATTGTCTTTCGTCGTAATTATCGCTACTCTGGTTTTAGTAAATGAAAGTAATCACCACACAAAGATTAACTTTCACGACCCAACGTTTCATTATTGACTTTAAAAAATTATTGTTTTCACAGTCAATGAACACCAGAATATTGGCATAGCAGTCTAGCGGGACAAATCGTCAGGATGGCTTCGCACGCTACTGTCCCTGATGTAATATATTGTACAAAATAAATGTGTGAATTTGTCAAAAATATGAGGTCGATCGTTTGGATATCTTTTTGTATTATTTTTTACTCTTTTTCACTATCGAATAACAAGGGTTGATTTGTAATACTTTTCGTGGTGACTTTTCGAAGTCGTGAGCAAAAACCAAAAAAATTTTCCTTTTTCAACAAATCTTCGAACGTTGTTTGAAACTCCATATTTACTCGATTGTTCTAAAATACAGCTTTTTCCAAGCCAGGGTTAACCATGAAGTTTTGATCATGTTTGTTTACGTTTAACCGTTTTTGGTTTTACCGGAAACGTTGAACGTTAAACTATAAACCAATCAGGTTACACTGTGATATTTCAACAATTTTGACAGGTTCCTCCCAACTGTCGTGTAACCTGATTGGTTTATAGTTTAACATTCTATAGGTTATCGAAATTTTCATTGCATATATATACTTTACGATTAGTAATGCTCGAAAGCTCGACTGCGCAGCAACTTATAACAGGTTATTATTGTTTACAATATCGCAAAATTATTGTTTACGAATTGGGAGCAATTGCAGGTGATGATATTTCATGTTTGCAAATTACTGTTTTGAAAAGACGCTTTCGACACTTCGCGAGGAAGCGATATTTGTCTGTTTAAAACGAATCGTTTTGTTGAATGTTTCAAACAGCAAATTCTAAATGTAACGACTTTTCCAAGAACGAACACTGTATCTATATTCAGTGTACACAGCGAGGTTTATACTACAGAGCGAAAAAATAAACGACAAAATAAACTGCAAATTCTTTAGTCATCAACACACTGGTATTTAACGAGTCTTTGCATGTTTTTCTAAATCTTACGTTTCTAACGTACAATCTATAATGTTATTAACTATATTCAGTATTTTTGTTCGTCCAGTGTTTCTATAATTACGAGGAAGGAAATCTAAAAGATATTCTAGTGTTCATGAACTGTTTTATACTTTTTTAAGACTGCTGGATGCCAGGGCAGCCACTCCAACTTTCAATACAACATTTACAAGAGCTGCCAAAACTTGCTCAGACCATTTCACTCCGGTCGTAATCCATGTAGCAAACGATTCACAGTTGTTTCTGACGATTTGATATCCCGGCCATGTTGAAGGTTCTTTCAACGCTTCTTCTGCCTTCGCTAATCTTTCTTCAACAGGCCGCATCTTGACATCCGCGTCAAATACAACTCGAAATAGTTTTCCATCCGCTCCACCATCCTTAAATTCCATTATGTCACATTCCCGAGGTTTCGCATCAGACTTCGTCTCTCCTGAGAAGTGAGCCACTCTACAATCGCCGAGATACACACCATGATGATAATAAAATTCTTCAAAAGCGAACAGAGGATAAAAGACCGCCAATGATGAGTCTAAATTTGCATAGTAACCTTTATGTGCAATTTGAGTGCCTGGTTCTAACTCTCCAAGTTTCGTGACTTCCTCCAATTTATATATTGCTGTCATGTTAAAG
The DNA here is from genome assembly GCF_004324835.1 of Dendronephthya gigantea. NCBI lineage: Eukaryota > Metazoa > Cnidaria > Anthozoa > Malacalcyonacea > Nephtheidae > Dendronephthya > Dendronephthya gigantea. Next base: position 37,469 of record NW_021163284.1, on the reverse strand, counting down.
TAATGTGAAGCAATAAGGAAAATCTCACTGTTTCACGTCTGAACTCTGAAATGAAATGACGCATGCAGTTTCGCTTCGTGATAAATATATCTGTGTTTACTTCCTCGTACCCAGGCGCTCTCGCCTTTTATACGTATATGCAAAAAATATGCAAATGACCTTTTTGTGGTGTACCACCTTAATGTATACAAGTCTTGCGTCAAACATTGAACTTATTAAAAATGAAACTGTCCATGATACCTGCTCTTAATTAAGGCCAACACAAACGCGACGCGATTTTTTCAATTTCTTAATATTAAAACGGAAAAAAGTTTCGATTCTTAAATTTTTGACACGTCTGATGTCTATGGCTTCCGGAAATTCTCTTCGATTTATTCTCTTCGATTCAAAATTATTAGAAATTCCCTTCGATTCAAAGTTTACTCGCTGAAGGTCGTCATGACAACACAAGACTTGAGCTATTCTTGACTTGAAATATTCATGGGTTCATCTAAACAAGGCCACCATGAAGACCTTTATTATTCTGATGGGAACTAAAAAGTCTTTGGTTGGTTTTCTCTGTAAGTGAAGAATATTTGAAACATCACATAACGAAGAATTCGCGTTGAAAATCTTTTAATACATAAAATAAGAATCGTGCAAATTTACATGAAATGCTAGAATAACCACAAATCCACTAAATTAAACCAAGTTTTACTGTTATATAATTCTTTGCTGGTAGTAAATATATTACGTGCTATTACACACTATTCTTACACCTCTAACGTATAATCTATAATGTTATTAACTATGTTTTGATTTTTCTTCGTCCAGTGTTTCTGCAGTATTTTACCATAATGTCAATATGACAGTACTTGTCGCTTTTTGACATAGATTTTAAGCTGCAAGAGACGGCTCTGACGCAGCCAGAAGAAGTACCTGCGGGATCATTCACAGTTGCAAACACAACTTTCATAAGAGCCACCTGAACTTGCTCAGACTATTTTATTCCCGTCGTAATCCATGTAGCAAATGATTCACAGTTGTTTTTAATGATCTGATATCCCGGCCATCTTGAAGGCTCTTCCAAAACCTCTTTTGCTCTACTCAATCTGTACTCAACAGGTAGCATCTCCACATTTGCGTAGAATACAACTCGAAATATTTTCCCATCCGTTGCACCTTTCCAGAATTCCATAATATCACATTCCCGAGGCTTCGCATCAGACTTGTTCTCCCCAGAGAAGTGAGCCACTTTACAATCGCCAAGATACACGCCATGATGATAGAAAAAACTTTCAAGACTGAACAGAGGATAAAAATGCTCCAACGATTTGTGTAAATTTTCATATAAACATTTATGAGCTATTTGAGTCCCGGGTTCTAAATCTCCAAGTCTCGTGACTTCCACCAAATAGTATATTGGTGACATGTTAAAGTACTTTGAATCCATAAGCCAGTCTCAGTGTCTCACGTCTTGAATGAAATGACGCAGTTTCGCTTTGTGATAAATATCTCTTTGTTTACTGCCTCGTAACCAGGCACTCGCTCATTCGCTCCATAGAAGTCCTACCGGAACAAATTAAGATTAAATGAAGTAACACGCCAAGCTCGCAGCGCAGGCCCAGAATAACAAAACGAACCTGAGTATACGCTCCTTTCATATTTCGATATTTTTAATTTTATGAATATGCAAATGACCTTTTTGTGGTGTACCACCTTAATGTATACAAGTCTTGCGTCAAACATTGAACTCATTAAAAATGAAACTGTCCACGATACCTGCATGCTCTTAATTAAGGCCAACACAAACGCGAAGCGATTTCTTCAATTTCTTAATGTTAAAAGGCAAAAAAGTTTTGATTCTTAAATTTTTGACACGTCTGATGTCTATGGCTTCCAGAAATTCTCTTCGATTTATTCTCTTCGATTCAAAATTATTAGAAATTCCCTTCGATTCAAAATTATACTCGCTGAAGGTCGTCATGACAACACAAGACTTGAACTATTCTTGACTTGAAATTTTCATGGGTTCATCTAAACAAGGCCACCATGAAGACCTTTATTATTACGCAATACACGCTCCTTTCGCCTCAGTGTTGCGCCACTGGCCTGAAAATTACTGGAACGCATATCTAGTAGAAGAAACGACAGCTATTATATCGGACCCCCGCGCGCTCGCCTTTATTCAACTGACCTCTATACAACAACTGAGTGCAACGTTATATATTTTACTATTAAAACGCCTGGGTACGAGGCTGATGTAAAGTGGTATCTCTGATCTTGGGATGAGAGGTTTTCGTAATATTTTTATAATTTGTAAACGTAACCTTTTTTCCTCGATACAAAATTGTAGCTCTTTGTATTTAGTAAATTGCGGTTCAATTCGGTCAGTTCTTGAAATGATTTTCTCAATGATTCACTTCTGTTAACTGACCTGGAACTCTGATCACTACTGGTTCACAATTGTGCATTTCTGTATCGCTATCAAAGAGAAAACTATTGAAACACTTTAAAAAGTTCAATTTTTCTTCTGAATAAGCATTCTGCAATCTTTTGACAGCTCATCATACACATCTGACAGCTGTGAAATGGCCATTTTGAGGCTTAATAAAGTATACACAAGGTTTATCATATTAATTCAGACGATTCGTTTTTTCCGTGTGCAAGCTTCAAATCTTCTGTTCAAATCAATCAATATGATTGATTTTTGTTGCTATAAAGTATTATTTTCTTCGAACTCATTTCCATATAAGGAAATAAGAAATTCCTAGCAACATAGACACAACCAATTGCAAGTCAGTATTTCAACAATAGGTCAATGACCTTTTGTCACAAGACGTGAAAATAATATCATATTTTCATAGCAACGAATTCCTGTCTATAACCACTTTTATACACGGAAGCGATATAATTTGTCTGCTGTTCCGAACAGATAATTTTGTAGCGATTTGAGAAAATACAAACAAAGACTTCTCCAAGAACGAACACTGTATCTATATTCAGTCTATACAGCGAGGTTTATACTACAGAGCGACAAACAATACAGAACTTGCTTTATTATTACGACACAAGAACGACGTGAAATATGGCTTCAGGTATACAAGGCTACGACGAAGAAAGGTTTGTGGACAAAATCAATCAAAATTTCCTTTGTCAGATTTGCTTCAATGTCTTGAAAGAGCCGGTTATGTGTTCGAGAAACCAGCATTCTTTTTGCCGTTGTTGTATTACGAAACATCTGGAAAATTCCCAAACATGTCCAACGTGTGCTGATGAACTGACCGTAGAGACTTTGGCCGAACCACAGAGAATAATAAAGGATTTCTTGAATGAATCAAAAATTCGTTGCGTTTACATCGACAGAGGTTGTCAAGAAGTTTTAGAATTACAGCATCTTGACCGCCATGAAGATACATGTGGATATACACCAGCCGTTTGTACAAACCAAGGCTGTGGTTTAATTGTCAACAAGCGTGATCTTATTCACCATGAAAGTGAAGTCTGTGAATTCCGAAAGTTGAAGTGTCACTCGTGCGGAGAAATAACAAAAACTTTGGCAGATATGGAGGAAAGAATGGCGAATATCGAGAAGAATAATGTAACGATTGAAACTAAAATAACAAATTTTGACAGAAAAATGGACAAAAATACCGCAAATATGGAGAAAAAACTCGAAGCGGTTAACAACGAAGTCAAAGGATTGAAAACAGCTTTGGTCAGAGCTTTTGATGAAATGAAGGACGTTCTTATCACGATGGAGGGCAAGAAAGAAGAAAACACAAGAAAAGTAAGAAATAGACCAAGTGGTGATAATGAAAATATAATTGTTGCTGGAGGTGTAGGAACTAACTCTGTAGAGATGTTTAACTGGCGTCAAAGAACATGGTCGCCATTACAATCAATGACAAAGGTCCGTTATGGAGCGACTTCATTTATTAATAACAATCATATGACTATAGCTGGGGGTTGGTGTGGTGGGTCTGACATTGTTGATGATATGATTAGAATGAATATTGACCCAAACCCTGATCTCTCAACACACTGGAGTGACTGTCCTGTTAAACTACCTGATAAGTTGAGATGCCACAGCAGTGTGCTGTATAATGATCAGTTGATAGTCTCTGGAGGTGTTAATGAAAATGGTTCATCTAACTTGATCAGAGCAGTCCAGCTTGTTCCTCCCTATACTGTGAAGACCTTATCAAGAATGCCAGAACCAAGACAACATCACAGCATGGAAATATTTGATGATAATTTGGTGATAGTTGGTGGAATTTCAAATCGCCAATACCAAGACAACCTCAGCAGTGTCGTACTGTACGATATAAAGAAGAATGAGCTGAAACAGTTGTCACCACTGCCGTATGAAGTGAGTGATATGGCAACTGTGAGATGGGGAGACAACATTGTTGTTATTGGTGGCTGAACAAACATGGACAAGCATTAGATACAGTTATCATTTACAATGTCAAGACAGAACAAAGTCACATGCTGCCATCAATGAGATGTAAGAGGGATGTACTGCAGTTGTTATTGAAAACAACATTGTAGTCTGGGAGGCTGTGAGGGAGAGCTGAAGTCAGTTGAAGGTTTCAACTTTGAAAGGTATTCTTGGGAAGAACTTCCAGAAATGTCTGAAAAGATGCACACTGCTGTTGTTGTGTGAACAATTTAGGAACGAGGAAACTTTCCCGTTCGAATCCACGTTGAATTGCGAAAAAACCATTAAGATTATTTCAAAATTGATTAATACATTCAATTTTACTCATCCACCGTGTGTTGTAAAAAATAAAACCCTGTAAACACAGACATAACTCATATGTTAAACCTAATTTGTATACAAATAGTTTGTTTTGTCAATAAATCCTTTTTTAACGTCTTAGTGTCCGATTGTGTCTCCATAATTTATGGTTTTTCGTAATCAGTCCTATTACGTGATAAAATGTAAAAAAATGATCCAAGTCAAGTGGGTTAATAAAATTGTGTTAATCGTTATCAAATTTTTGATATTCTCTATATTCTTCTCCATATTCGCTGTATTGTAGCAACTTTTTGGCACATCTAGAAATTTGTCTGTTTTCACGCGAAAAGCCACAACCATTAAATGTTACCGTTACTCATGCATTCTCTAAAGAATTCTTGCTGATGTTTAAGTTGTTTTATTTTGTGATCTAATTTTCTATAGGTTCACGTCATTGAGACAGTCTATGATGTCAGACAAGGAGAAAATGGCCTCGTTCCAGCTTTGGACAATTTTTGCGAACAGGTATTGGATCGCCAAATATGAATATCAAAACATTCAAATGTTGAATCCAGGGCTTCCACAACTTATTTGCATATGATTGTCCTCATAGGGGGATAGCAATGACAAAAGAGAGAAACAAAAAACTTTTGAAAAGAATAGCATAAAATTTCTTTTAACACCGATCCCTCCCTCTCAGGTGGTTGGAAGGAAATTTTCTTCAATTGTCGAAGCCCTGGACTTGAATCATTCATTTGAGTCATAACATATTGTCGGGACGAATTATAATATGAAATATAATATGAATATCGAAATATATACCTCTAGAATTTACCTACATCGAGTGATGTTGCAAAGATCATAATTGATTTACCCTCGCCTATTTCCAGCATTACCATCCTATACACTGACAGTAACTAGAACGATAATTGGGGGGGGGGGGTGTTAATTCATATATTGAGTTCTGCCCGACGGATTTCTTTTGTAAGTGCAATTGCTCGTAATGGAAATCCGTCGGGCAGAACTGAATATATGAATAAACACCCCCCCAATTATCCTTCTAGTTACGGCCCTGTATGCACATTAACCACGCTTGCTCTTGTCAGCTACCTCTGTAGCTCAGTGGCAAGAGCATTGCACCAACATCGCAAAATTGTAGCCGTAGGTTCGATTCCTGCCGGAGGACCTATTGTGTATAATTCTACTCGAAATTAAGACCCTTTAAACCTGTTGAATCATTTATTTGAATCATAACAAGTGTCATTGAGACTTATAATATTAATATACAAATATTCAAATATTAAGTCATTTATTTGAATAATAATGTCGAAATATTCAAGTATTGGATCATTTACAATATAACCATGCAGGGAGCAGCGTGGCAGCGTCTTCAAACAACTTAGCATCAAATGTGGTATAACAACTGCCTAAACAGTCAGGAGAGTTAGTATGAACCATACTAACTCTCCTGACGAAGGCCCTCAGGTCGAAACGTCGAGAAGTGTTTTGTCTATTTAGGCAGTTGTTATACCACATTTGATGCTAAGTTATTGGATCATTTATTTGAATTATAACCAGTGTCGTTGAGACTGCAAGAGTTATAATATGAATATCAAAGGCGTCTATTTGAACAAATGCAGCATATTCAAGCGTGTGTTTTTTATGTTATCCAGGCAACCCAAGCAATTCAGAACAACTGCGCGTTTGTCATTCTCTCTGATCGTCTTGCAAGCAAAGATTATGTGCCTGTCAGGTGAGAACACTTTGTTATGTCTTGACTAGCTTCATTATGAGGCGCGCTGATCAATATACACGAAAGAAGAAAATTAAATGGTGGATTTGATAGTGTTGATCTCATTTTAAATTATTTAGTTCACTCCTTGCTCTTGGTGCTGTTCATCACCATCTTCTGAAGACCAAACAACGGCCAAGAATCAGTATCATTGTTGAAACAGCCGAAGCAAGGTTGGTTCAAAACACCGATTGTTACTCCATTCAAAAAACCTGCCAATTTACTATATACATATTTATCCATTTATATAAATCCATATTACCACACTCCAGCTCTCAATTTACAATATTATCAGGTCGGGTTCACACTCTTGTTCACAATTGCATTGTTAAATACGAAGTTTTAAACAAATTGTAGTCTGAATATCGGATGAAATAACTTTGTGTTTGTTAGTGGTACAGTTCCCTCCAGTATTTTTAAGCAAATCCTTTAAAACCTTTGGATTTGCTTTTTGAAAATCCCAACTGTGTTTACAGAAGATTTCACCCTTCACAGTGTAGAAAACCTGGCCTGAATGACTAGTAAATTCGTCTCGAAATTCTCTGTATTCTTCCCCATACTTTCTGCATCCTGCTTCATATTCGCTGTACATTCAATACATGCAATATATCTACGATGTGACGCACATTTCAATACTAACTTCGTATTAACAGAACGCGAGGTCTTTACCGTGAAATATGGGACCGAGGTCTTTTTGAACAGAGCAAGCTCAAAGAGCGAGGTTTGTACAAAAAGATCGAGGTTCGATGTTTCTCGGTAAAGACCGAGCAGGCGAGGTTAAAAAAAGTTTATTATATGGCATAAGGCGTATTTGCACTTGAAACAAACAAGAAATGCATGAATTCGTATTAGTAGCCTGGTACGCATTTGATAAAAACAAAAACAAAATATTGAATTATTTAGATAACCTAAACTGTCTGGAGACGTCTTATTCATGTCAAAAGCAATTAAATTTTCTCTTGAGCATTTATTTGTGCCTTTTTCATTCAGAATTTCTCTGTTTTTCATCTCGTAATGGATCGCCGGCAACGCCGGTCCATTAGGGGAAAGTACCTTTACTTTCTTCTCAGCCAATCACTGAGCTCCATTTGACAGGAAGTGACGCTTGCCATATAATAATAATAACCTTTAATGTATTTTTAATACGACAGGTCTTTCGCCATGCACACGTACCGGAATAATATTTTTTTTCATTATAAAATCGTCTATATTCTTCTCGCTTTTCGCCATTTTCATCTCCACATACGCCTCAGCTTATGTCGCAATCCCCCGTTTCTCAATTCAGGCAGATTCATCATTTCTGTCTGTTGCTTGGTTACGGTGCTGACGCCATCTGTCCATATCTTGTATTTGAAGTTGTACAGATCCTTAGACAAGAAGGTAAAAACTGTTTATCGAATTTTTTCAAGAATTTTTGCACCATCTTCAAGTTTCATGATAACGACACTTTTCTCACAACAATGGACCTTTTTAGCTTTCGTGCAAATGAACCCATTTCAGATGTTAGGTGACCATGGAATAGCCAATAAAACTTAACCATTTCAGACCATGTGAATAGCCAATAAAATTTAACCATTACAGACCATGTGAATAGCCAATAAAACGTAACCATTTCAGACCATGTGAATAGCCAATAAAACTTAACCATTTCAGACCATGTGAATAGCCAATAAAACTTAACCATTTCAGACCATGTGAATAGCCAATAAAACTTAACCATTTCAGACCATGTGAATAGCCAATAAAACTTAACCATTTCAGACCATGTAAATAGCCAATAAAACTTAACCATTTCTCAATTCCAGGTTTGCTGGATCCGCCATTGACCGACCAGGAAGTGTACAAAAATCTTCAAGCAGCATCATTCATAGGAATTTCGAAAGTCATGGCGAAAATGGGAATCTCAACTTTGCAAAGTTACAAGGTGACTACGTTGAAATAAAGTCAATATAACACCATAAATTTTCTAGCTTTCCACTTTGTAATCTATCTTGTAGCTTGCCTCGTTTTACCAGGCGGGATATCTTCAAAAAATTAACGTATTTTTCTCAATTTAGGCTGCTCAAATATTTGAAGCAGTTGGCCTACACGAGAAGGTAAGGAATCTCTCGACCCATATCATCAGTCTTACATTAATCCAGTATATTTTCGTTCAGTTGTGCAGTCATCCAGTGTATTGTCAGATCAGTGTCACAAATCTCTCGACTCATATCATCAGTCTTACATTAATCCAGTATATTTTCGTTCGTTGTGCAGTCACCAGTGTATTGTCAGATCAGTGGCACAATTTCGTACCAAAATTTTTCTAACCATGTCTGACGTCCTATTCACACAATCCAGTTTTGTCGATGAACTCAATTTACTTCTGAAGGATGTTTTATAGACTGTTGTCTCGTAATGTATACGCGCGGCAAATCCACTGAAGCCAATGCAGTATTACTTTATGAATAACCGACTATATTCCATACGCAAGGAGATGATCTTTGTGCGAGGATTATCTTTTGCTTGAGAGCACGGAAAATAACGTTTAATTCGGCTGAAATTATGAATGAATAGTTAAATATTGCATAAGACCTAGGTGTATTAAACTGCGACGGTGCTATACTCTGGGTTGACAGCCGGGCAGGCTGTGAGATCAGCATTTTTGAAGACACAGGCATGAAAGGAACTAGATTAAGTTCTGAAATATCACCTATTCAAACGGTCCTGACCTGGTAGTTAGGTTTTAAGAGCATTAGACCAGCAAACCAAGGGTCGAGGGTTCGTCTCCCACCATGGTCAAGCTGTTTTTCAGCTTACCCAGTTGGTAACTCAAAATAGTACCATCATATACATGAATGTTTGAATTACTTGCCTGGCAGATTTAGCCTATGCAGGGGCAGGTTGTATCAAGGCATTTTGACTTATCCACCGTTTAAGCTGAACGGGCTTGATACAACCAGCCCCAGTAAATGAAGATTTCGTGAACTGGTAACTTTGCTATTCAAAACGCTTGTAGTTCATTGTAGCTTGTCTTTGAAAACTAGGTCATCGAGAAATGCTTCACTGGGACAGCCTCGAGAATTTCTGGTGTAACGTTCAAAGTTTTAGCACAAGAGGTATATATTTTGGATTCCTAAAGACATGTTTACACCTTATGTGCGATTTTCTTCTTTTGAGAGATGTGAACGAGTGAATCAGTTACTGATGTACAAACAAGAGTTCTTATACATCAGAGTATTAACACAGAATACCTATCAGAAGAATAACTCTATACTATTTTTTCGTAAGTGTGATTCGTCATGATTCGTCACTTAGCAAGTGCATTTTTTTTAGGCTGTCACCCCCCTGCCAATGTCTAAAATCAGCGCATTTTTAGTATTGGCAGGGGGGTGACTACCTCAAAAAAATGCACTTGCTAAGTGACGAATCACGACGAATCACACTTACGAAAAAAGTACAGGAGTCAGGAGTTCTACTTCTGATAGGTATTCTGTGGTATTAATGACTAATTACTCGTTCACATCTATCAAAAGAAGAAAATCGCAGCAAAAAATTACTTTCTTTAAATGCAGTATCTTAACATTATATATAACATTTATTTATTGTGTATCTTTTAGGCTCTGAATCGTCACAGAATCGCGTTTTCCGATCGCGATGGAGATAATGTACTTGTTAACAATTGGGTAAAGTGATTTTTTAACTTGTTCATAACCATTCAATCAGTCCTCAAGTATTTCAGAAAAGTTTTTTGGCGAAGTCTTGTTAAAATTAGTCGAAATATCTTCTTGAATCAAGTATTTCAGAGACGTTTTTTTGCGATGTCTCGTTGAAATTAGTCGAAATATCTTCTTGAGACTTTGAAATATATCTTTGGTTCACGATATTTAGCCTTCGGAGTAAGGTTTCTTACTGTTTTGCTAAATTTCTGCTCAAAAAAGATTTTGATGTGCCATTTCGTCTTAAACTATACGCCAAACAAGTTCACTTTTAAATAAATAATATCTATAATATTCCTGTATGTTTGCATGGTGACAATCGATAAGTAACTTGTAGGTACACCACGTCAGTATTTAATACTGCAAAGCTTTCAAAAGCTGCATGGGTCCGGTTGTTCGAAAGACGTTTAGCTTAAACGGTGGATAAGCCAAAGTTTAAAATTCCTCTCATACATCTTGTGAATGACTGAACTTGCATCTTATGCGTTTAATTTGTACCTCAATTGAAAATGAAAATATTTACATCGAAATATTTCAGCTCAGTTGTTCAATAAATCGATAATTTTGTTTTCTATTTTGAACTTATCCACCGTTTAAGCTAAACGCCTTTCGGATCGAAAGCTTTGCAGTAATAAATACTTACTTAAATACTTAGGCGGTGTACCTACAAGCTAAATTACTTAAATAATATCTAGCTAGGAGCCGGTTGTTCGAAAGGCGTTTAGCTTAAACGGTGGATAAGTTCAAAATGGAAAACCAAATTATCTATATGTTGTACAACTGAGCTGAAATATTTCGATGTAAATAGTTTAATTATCAACGGAAATACATATTAAATGCATATAAGACGCAGGTTCAGTCATTCACAAGACCTATGAGAGTATTTTTAAACTTTGGCTTATCCACCGTTTAAGCTAAACGCCTTTCGAACAACCGGCCCTGAAGTTTTAATTGTGATTATTATAAACATTTTAGAACTTTATTAAACATTGCTGTAAATACAGTGATTATTTTTACATGTTTTCGATTCTTAAATATACATGATTGTAAAATTAATTGTATTTCATTTCTAGGGCTAGAATAATTGATTTATAAACAATTCAATTCATTTTCTCAGGGTGAATATCACTGGAGAGATGGGGGGGAGAAACACATCAACGACCCCCGAAGCATTGGATTACTTCAGGTGAAGATTTTGCATTGACTGACAGAGATTTTGTAGTTTTATTCCGATTTTTGATTCATTCAGAAAGAGTTAAAAACATTTAGTTCACAGAGGCAGTTCGTATCGTCGATTTATATCTACAAGATTCCAAATCTCTTGCCTTCATTAACAAATTTCAATAACTCGACCATGTTCGAATACGCCGGAAAACGGTAGACTCGGGTTAATTCGTTTGCATTCTTTCAGGAGGCATCCAGAGGAAACAATACGAAAACATTCAAAAAGTTTGTTGAATCAACATGGCGAATGGTAAGTAGCCTTATCTGAATATACGATCTTTTTTAGAGCAACACTCGTATAGTTTTTAGCCACTATGAATAGAAAGCGTTTAAAGACGGAATGCTTGAATTGAACACAAAGGAACTTGGGGATGTCCTCCGAGGTCTACAAAAACATCAGACATTTGTATAATTGGCAATCATTCTCTTCCTAAACTTAGGTGAAAGCTTGCACTTTGAGAGGTCAAATGGAGTTCACGTTTGCGGATAAACCACTGGATTTAGCTGAAGTTGAATCAGCCTCGTCTATTGTGAAGAGATTTTGTACAGGTAACTTTTAATTTTATCGTGCTGTATAGCTCTATCAGTTTAAACCGTTCTTCCTATAGAGTTCCAGTAAGGATCATTTCTTATTTGATCCAGTGTTACTACAGGGGGAAACCTAAACTAAACTAACTTTATTTATACTGGATAGCTCTATCAGTTCTAAACTGTTCTTCCTAGAGGTCCAGTAAGGATCATCTCTTATTGATCCAGTGTTACTACAGGAGGAAACCTAAACTAAACTAACTTTTTTATACTGGATAGCTCTATCAGTTCTAAACTGTTCTTCCTAGAGGTCCAGTAAGGATCATCTCTTATTGATCCAGTGTTACTACAGAAGGAAAACCTAAACTAACTTTATTTATACTAGATAGTTCTATCAGTTCTAGACTGTTCTTCCTAGAGGTCCAGTAAGGATCATCTCTTATTGATCCAGTGTTACTACAGGAGGAAACCTAAACTAAGCCAACTTTATTTATACTGGATAGCTCTATCAGTTCTAAACTGTTCTTCCTAGAGGTCCAGTAAGGATCATCTCTTATTGATCTAGTGTTACTACAGGAGGAAACCTAAACTAAACTAACTTTATTTATACTGGATAGCTCTATCAGTTCTAAACTGTTCTTCCTAGAGGTCCAGTAAGGATAATTTCTTATTGATCCAGTGTTACTAAACGGGGAAACCTAAACTAAACTAACTTTATTTATACTGGATAGCTCTATCAGTTCTAAACTGTTCTTCCTAGAGGTCCAGTAAGGATCATCTCTTATTGATGCAGTGTTACTACAGGAGGAAACCTAAACTAAACTAACTTTATTTATACTTGATAGCTCTATCAGTTCTAAACTGTTCTTCCTAGAGGTCCAGTAAGGATCATCTCTTATTGATCCAGTGTTACTACAGAAGGAAACCTAAACTAAACTAACTTTATTCACACATGATAGCTCTATCAACCCTAAATCATATTTTGTATCCTTCGAGACAATAAATCAACCCACTTTATTTATACTGGATAACTCTATCAGTTCTAAACTGTTTTTCCAGTAAGGATCATCTCTTATTGAACCAGTGTTACTACAGGAGGAAACCTAAACTAAACTAACTTTATTCACACTTGATAGCTCTATCAACCCTAAATCATATTGTGTATCCTTCGAGACAATAAATCAACCCATCTCGTTTAATTTATCCTAAAGGTGCTATGAGTTTTGGTTCAATTTCAATCGAGACACACGAAACACTGGCTATCGCAATGAACAGGTAACGTCATTTAAACTTTAGTAAAAGTTCTTAAATATTATCCTTTCAAAATAAAGCTCGTCGCTCGTCTATAACAGCCGAATAAGACGGCTACTTATATCTTTAATATATCCGTTTAATATTCAAACTATGGCTGTTTTTCAGGATGGGAGGTAAGAGCAATACTGGTGAAGGTGGAGAAAAGCCAACGCGCTTGATGATTACTGATGAACAAAACAACACAAGATCTGCGATCAAACAGGTTGCATCTGGTAGATTCGGAGTGAACAGCGCTTATCTCGCTCATGCTGACGATCTTCAGATAAAAATGGCGCAGGTAGACTTTTTTATGAACCCTGTAACTATTCTGGTTCAAAACAAAGCCAATCACTTTTGTGTTAGGCTCCTAGGGCCGGTTGTATCAAGCCCGTTTAGCTTAAACAGTGGATAATAACACTCTTACATCTCTCTTGAGTGAGTCAACTTGAATATTATGCACTGAATATGTAACGAGTATCTTTGCATAAAGGTTAAAAACATTTAGTTTGCTTGTTGAGTAAAACGATGGACTTGCTTTCTGTTTTAAACTTAACCACCGTTTAAGCTAAACGGGCTTGATACAACCGGCCCCTGGGGCCGGTTGTTCGAAAGGCGTTTAGCTTAAACGGTGGATAAGTTCATAATGGAAAACAAAATTATCTATTTGTTAAACTACTGAGCTGAAATATTTCGATGTAAATATTTTAATTGTCAATGAAAGTACATGTTAAATGCATAAGATACAGGTTCAGTCATTCACAAGATGTATGAGAGTATATTTAAACTTAGGCTTATCCACCGTTTAAGCTAAACGCCTTTTGAACAACCGGCACTTTAAAGGTCAGTTCACTTCTGAGGGATGTTTTATAGTCTGTTGACTTGCAAAGTATACAAGCGGCAAATCAACTAAAACGAATGCAGCACTGCTTTATCAATAACCAACTACATTCCATACGTCAGAAGTGAATTTAATCGGACAAAGTCGGATTGTGTGATCGGGTCTTGAGAGCAAATCTATTTAAAAATATCTTTAGGGAGCAAAGCCCGGTGAAGGTGGCGAACTTCCGGGTCACAAGGTCACACCAGAGATTGCAAAAACGCGATTGTCAACCTTGGGTGTGGCATTGATCAGCCCTCCACCACATCATGATATTTACTCCATTGAAGATCTTGCTGAGGTCAGTATAGTTTGGGATAGTCATGTCTGGTAGGAAAGACTAATATATAACTGAGTTGTTCTAATAACTTTTTATTATTGTGGGGCCATTCAGTAGCGTAGCCAGCCTGACGATTTGTCCCGCTATGCTAATATACTAGTGTTCATTGACTGTGAAAACAATAAATTTCTAAAGAAATGAATCATTATAATAACTCGAAATTTACATAGCGGGACAAAATCGTCAGGCTGGGTAACGCTACTGGGGCCAGTTGTATAAATGACTAGTTAACTTTTAACTGCAGTTGAGGACAGAATTGGCCACTTATAGTCGTGTATTTCTGAATTAACTAGGATTTAACTATGTTAAAGTGTTTTATACGACCGGCCTTAGGGGTTGGAAACAAATTTAAATATTCATCAAGCTTCAGACAGAGAGGGAATGGTTTTTTTGTGAGGACTAAACGTTCCAATAACCTACTTTTTACGAGGAACAGACTTCCTTGAAGATTAGTAAATTTAGGCAGGGGGCAAAGTTCTGGAGAGGTCTCCATAATTGTCCCTCATGTCAACCACTTTGTTTTTTTCAAGTCTACCCAATAATGAAACAACTTTCTAGAGCTTAAATCGATTATGACTTTTGGCACTTCACTCGATGCAGGTAAATTCTAGAGGTTCAAAGGGTCTTAAAAGACAAGAGCAAGAGCATTGCACGGCATCGCATAAGCGTAGGTTCGATTCCTGCCGGAGGACCGATAGTTGACTCATTTTTCCATCAACTGTTCCTGGCTTGAATTTGAAGTGTGTATAATTCCACTCGATTTTAAGACCCTTTGAACCTCTAGAATGTTCTAGAGGTTATGTCAATTCTTGTGATGGATGATGAAGAAATATATTCGCTGTTTTTTTAGTTGATTTTCAATCTGAAATGCTCCAATCCCAAGTCAAGAATTAGCGTTAAGCTGGTGTCAGAGGTCGGTGTTGGTGTAATTGCCGCTGGTGTGGCTAAGGTAATATGTTTTTGTGTTTTTTATCTATGGAAACAAAGAGGAATTTCGTTTTGAACTAATCAGCATATTTGTTTACATTTTTCAGGCAGAGTGAATCAGAATGCCTAAGTCTTAATACTTCATGTAAAATGGCGAATGATGTTTCTTTTTACCGGAAGTAGTCAAGATTTATGCATTCTGATTGGCTTACTGAAAATGCAAACAAATTTGCTGATTGGTTATTTCACATTTCACAAACATTTCACATCTTTTTTACATGTGTGTATGACTCAGGACATATCTCCTCTCTCCCCAGGGTCACGCCGAACACATCGTGATTTCCGGCCACGACGGGGGACTGGTGCTAGTTCGTGGACCGGCATCAAACACGCCGGATTGCCGTGGGAACTGGGTCTGAGTGAAACACATCAGACTTTGGTTTTGAATAATTTGCGGCGACGAGTTGTCTTGCAAACAGACGGACAATTGAGAACAGGTAATTGTTGGCAAATAGTAGGTTTCTAACTATAGATTACACTTTCATCCATGCAGAAAATTCAAAATCCAACACCACAGCTAGAGTGCCTTAAAATGAGTTAAATGGTAAAGTTTGGCCGGAAATTTGGCAAAATACATGGGTAGTATAGCTCTGCAAAGTTCACAAAGCCCTTATCTTCTTGTATCTCGCTAAAAATAAAACTACTTTTGGCTCAAAAAGATTTTTTCTGCATATGTAATACAAGTATACAAATTCACCATATTCATAAAGGTATATTTCTCGTGCATATTTTACAATATTTTTCAATCAAATTTTGACCAAAGATGTTCTTTTTTAATTTTAATTTTCTTGCCTGTATCAAAATTTAGTCAAGTTTATAGCTCATATATAATTATATTTATTAACCAACATTAGCAATATCGATCTCTCAACGAAGCTAACTATATCTTCACCTGATTTCAGGCCGTGATGTGATCATTGCTGCCTTGCTTGGGGCGGACGAATTTGGCTTTTCCACCGCCCCATTGATCAGCCTTGGCTGTACGATGATGAGAAAATGTCATCTCAATACGTGCCCCGTTGGCATAGCAACACAGGATCCTGTTTTGCGAAAGAAATTTGATGGCAAACCAGAATACGTCATCAATTATTTCTTCATGATTGCTGAAGAGGTTAGTGACGTACAGTTGATGTTTCATTTGATTATAACCCTTAATCCTAACCTAAATCCTAATCTAAATCCTAACTCTAATCCTAACCCTTAATCCTAATCTCAATCATAATCCTAGTCTTAACCATATTCCAAATTCTGTGATCCTAGCACTATTCCAAATCCTCAATCCTAATCCTCGATCCTGACCCTAATCCTAGTCCTAACCATATTCCAAACTTAAATCCAAACACTATTCCAAATCCCTAATCCTAAGGCAATCTTCTGAGGTAATTTCTAGAAGTAACAATGATGGAAAGTCGCTCTCTTTCTTCACCTCAAATGGCCAGGCTCTGAAAGGATATCTGTGTTCATCTAGGTACGCGAATACATGGCTAAGCTGGGTTTTAAAACAATGAAGGAAATGATCGGGCAGACACAATGCATCAAGAATTCTGAAGATCCTTTGAACGAGAAAACTAAGGTTCGCGAAATTAGATATTGGATGAAATTGTGAAATTGCAATTCATGCAAGCTTCTCAACTATCTTTCGTCGTCTGAATGTATGTTCATAGTGCTGGTACTAGTAGAACTTGTAACGAATTGTATCGACATTTGATGTTTTACCTTATATTTGAAAGTTCAGGGGCCGGTTGTATCACGCCCGTTTAGCTTAAACGGTGGATAAGTCAAAATTAAATAACACTCTTACAACTCTCTTGAATGAGTCAACTTGAATATTATGCACTGAATATGTAGTTGTAAACAGTATCTTTGTATTAAGGTTAAAAACATTTAGTGCTTGTTGAATAAAACGGCAGACTTGCTTTCTATTTTGAACTTAACCACCGTTTAAGCTAAACGGGCTTGATACAACCGGCCCCAGAAGATCAAAGCGAAATTTATATTTTTTGTAGCTTCTTGACTTCGGAAAGATTCTGCTTCCAGCTCATTCCTTGAGCGAAGGTGAACATTTTGGTGGAACTGAGGGACAGGAGTTTGGATTGGAAGATAGAATGGTGAGATTTACTAATATCATACCATACGATACCATACCATACCATATCATATACCATACCATACCATACCATACGATATCATACGATACCATACGATACCATACCATACCATATCATATACCATACCATACCATACCATACCATACCATACGATATCATACGATACCATACGATACCATGCCACCGTACCATACCATACCATAACATACTATACCATACCATCATAAACCATTTACCATGAGATGCAGTACTTTGCTTATACCAGGCCATAATGTACCATAACCTACCAAAATTTAAACCATACTACACCAGACGGTCTCCTCGTTTCTTTAGGAGGATGAACTCATCGCAGCCGTTCACGATGTTCTTGAAGGGAAGCGAAAAAACGTTCTCATTGAATTCAATATTGGAAATCAAGATCGAAGTTTTGGAACAACAACAAGCTATCACATATCCAGGTAACAACCCAGATTTAACCCCACAACATGAAAAACATTCACCCTTGGAAAAATAACGAAAAATATATCCATGTTGATCT
Organism: Dendronephthya gigantea; assembly: GCF_004324835.1. NCBI lineage: Eukaryota > Metazoa > Cnidaria > Anthozoa > Malacalcyonacea > Nephtheidae > Dendronephthya > Dendronephthya gigantea. The sequence continues at coordinate 19,361 of NW_021163284.1, read as the reverse complement.
TACTTTGAAAAAATGAGGCCAATTGAAACGTTCAGGTCTCTTTCAGACGACGAACTTTTCATCTACCGAACCTCATGTTAAACGAACTAAAGTCTTTATTTCAAGTTCATTTGCATTTGATTTTGTACATGAAAAGTTCGACGTCTGAAACGGGCCTAAGTTTGAACCAAAATAGCATCAGAAAAATCTGTTTTGTTGTGGTTGCAAAATGCTACAAGATTTATACTAAAAAGATTTATTTTATCTGATTATTTTCCTAGAAAACTCCTCGACACTGGCCTACCTGAAGACACGGTTTTCGTGAAACTTAAAGGGTCTGCAGGTTTGTTGATTTTTCTGTGTTTCATTTGAGCAATATTACCAAGAACACTTAATCTATTTGTTGTAACCCCATAAAACGCACTCAATATATGTTAAAAATTTCCTTTTTGATATTTTCAAGGTCAAAGTTTCGGGGCGTTCGTTTGTCGTGGTATTACTTTAGAGTTGGAAGGAGATGCAAATGACTATGTAGGAAAGGTAAATATATTAATTTGCCCTGAGTAAAACTTCATAAACCTAACTCTTTAATCCAGGAAGTGGCTTTTGGATTCTTCCTAAATTTTTCCTTAAATCCAAGGTTTCAATGAAAAGGCCTTTCATTTAAAGTTTCTTGACGTTAAGGCAATGTTACTTCTTGTATTTACAGGGTCTTTCTGGCGGGAAGATAATATTATATCCGAGCAAGAATTTGCCCCAGAATTTCAAAGCTGAAGACAATATCATTGCTGGGAATGTCTGTCTCTATGGCGCCACGTCTGGGAAGGTTTGTAATCATTAGTTCTAAACTGTTCTTCCTAGAGGTCCAATAAGGATCATCTCTTATTGATCCAGTGTTACTACAAGAGGAAACCTAAACTAAACTAACTTTATTTATGCTGGATAGCTCTATCAGTTCTAAACTGTTCTTCCTAGAGGTCCAGTAAGGATCATCTCTTATTGATCCAGTCTTACTACAAGAGGAAACCTAAACTAAACTAACTTTATTTATACTGGATAGCTCTATCAGTTCTAAACTGCTCTTTCTAGAGGTCCAGTAAGGATCATCTCTTATTGATCCAGTGTTACTACAGGAGGAAACCTAAACTAAACTAACTTTATTTATACTGGATAGCCCTATCAGTTCTAAACTGTTCTTCCTAGAGGTTCAGTAAGGTTCATCTCTTATTGATCCAGTGTTACTACAGAAGGAAACCTAAACTAAACTAACTTTATTTATACTGGATAACTCTATCAGTTCTAAATTGTTCTTCCTAGAGGTCCAGTAAGGATCATCTCTTATTGATCCAGTGTTACTACAGAAGGAAACCTAAACTAAACTAACTTTATTTATACTGGATAACTCTATCAGTTCTAAACTGTTCTTCCTAGAGGTTCAGTAAGGATCATCTCTTATTGATCCAGTCTTACTACAAGAGGAAACCTAAACTAAACTAACTTTATTTATACTGGATAGCTCTATCAGTTCTAAACTGCTCTTTCTAGAGGTCCAGTATGGATCATCTCTTATTGATCCAGTGTTACTACAGGAGGAAACCTAAACTAAATTAACTTTATTTATACTGGATAGCCCTATCAGTTCTAAACTGTTCTTCCTAGAGGTTCAGTAAGGTTCATCTCTTATTGATCCAGTGTTACTACAGAAGGAAACCTAAACTAAACTAACTTTATTTATACTGGATAACTCTATCAGTTCTAAATTGTTCTTCCTAGAGGTCCAGTAAGGATCATCTCTTATTGATCCAGTGTTACTACAGAAGGAAACCTAAACTAAACTAACTTTATTTATACTGGATAACTCTATCAGTTCTAAACTGTTCTTCCTAGAGGTTCAGTAAGGATGATCTCTTATTGATCCAGTGTTACTACAGAAGGAAACCTAAACTAAACTAACTTTATTTATACGGGATAACTCTATCAGTTCTAAACTGTTCTTCCTAGAGGTCCAGTAAGGATCATCTCTTATTGATCCAGTGTTACTACAGGAGGAAACCTAAACTAAACTAACTTTATTTATACTGGATAGCTCTATCAGTTCTAAACTGTTCATCCTAGAAGTCCAGTAAGGATCATCTCTTATTGATCCAGTGTTACTACAGGAGGAAACCTAAACTAAACTAACTTCACTTTTAATTCCTTAGGCATATTTTCGTGGAGTGACTGCCGAACGCTTTTGTGTTCGCAATTCAGGCGCCATTGCTGTTTGTGAGGTGGGTCCAAAGATCTTCAAACGCTGTACTAAGTATGATTATGATTATGAAACACTGCACAGATGCAACTGAAATATGTTGTTGTAACTCAATAGGTAGAATCTGTCTTACATTGTAAAGAATACATTATTTTTCAGGGGTGTGGTGACCATGGTTGTGAATACATGACGGGGGGAACGGTCGTTATTTTGGGACCGACTGGAAGAAATTTTGCGGCCGGAATGTCGGGAGGGATCGCTTACATTTTTGACCGGTAAAAATTGTCGAAGTATTGGCGCTTATAGATCTCAAATATGACAAACTGGTAGCAAATGTGAACAAGCTTCTGACGATTTCTTTCCTATTTAGGTCAGGTAAATTCCCAAGTCTTTGCAACACACAAAAAGTTGATCTTGATCCATTACAAGATGAAGATTATACCTCACTAAAACACATCATTCAGGATCACTTTCATTACACGCAATCTACCGTGGCAAAGACCTTGTTAGATAACTGGAGTGAGGCTGTTAAACTCTTCATCAAGGTTTGCATATTGTCGATAATATAATATATGATAGTTTATGAAACTCTTATGTCAACTCTCGCTTGTCAACTCTCATGCAACTCTTGTTCTCGTTTAATCAAGCAATAATAGTTGATGAAACTCTCATGTAAACTCTCGCTTGTCAACTCTCATGCAACTCTTTTTCTCGTTTGATCAAGCAATGATAGTTGATGAAACTCTCATGTAAACTCTCGCTTGTCAACTCTCATGCAACTTTTGTTCTCGTTTGATCAAGCAATGATAGTTGATGAAACTCTCATGTAAACTCTCGCTTGTCAACTCTCATGCAACTCTTGTTCTCGTTTGATCAAGCAATGATAGTTGATGAAACTCTCATGTAAACTCTCGCTTGTCAACTCTCATTCAACTTTTGTTCTCGTTTGATCAAGCAATGATAGTTGATGAAACTCTCATGTAAACTCTCGCTTGTCAACTCTCATGCAACTTTTGTTCTCGTTTGATCAAGCAATGATAGTTGATGAAACTCTCATGTAAACTCTCGCTTGTCAACTCTCATGCAACTCTTGTTCTCGTTTGATCAAGCAATGTTAGCTGATGAAACTCTCATGTAAACAAACTCTCGCTTGTCAACTCTCATGCAACTCTTGTTCACGTTTGATCAAGCAATGATAGTTGATGAAACTCTCATGTAAACTCTCGCTTGTAGGTTATTCCTCGAGAATATAAACTAGCATTGAAACAGCAAGAAAACGAGGAGATCTTGGTTAGTAGAAAATATTCCGAGATGTATAAACACTATTATTTCAACGAATTACTTGAAGTGATATTTTGTATGTGGTAAATTAAGGATAAAGTTTATCAAAGGTAACGTTTTAAATCATTCAGAGTGAAAACCCTTCGCATCAAAATGGCGATGAAAAGATGGATGGTAATTTTTACGAAGAAGTGCCATTAAGAAAGGATTCGGTGAACGACATTGCTGATATTGAAGAAGCTGTTCCGAATGACAGTGATGAGAAAAACATTGATAAACAAAGGTATTAGTAAAATATCGGTATATTTAGGCCCCGTTTACACTATACTGGATTGTTTCCGGAGTGGGTCAAATTTTGTAGCAGTAAAAAAGAAAGGCAGTAAAAAAATTACTGTCAGAGATCAAAGTAAATATACCAAATCTATCAAACTAATAAGCATTTGCTACTATAACCGTTGCCCTTTAAAGGGAAAGGAAGATATCGTGACAATCGAACCAGTATAGTGTAAACGGGGCCTTAGACTGTTAGAAAATTTCTCCTTCGAGTATTCACCAATTCCGTGTCTTTGGTTTTTTTTGGGGTCCGGGCTAAATTGCTCGCCTTGCGTCAAAGGCCCTGGCCAGCCACCCTTATTGAGAGTTTGACAAAACAATTTAAGTTGCTATCTTTGCCAATCAGTCCAGATTAGAACCACAAAGAATCAAGGTGTCTAGTAGAACACTGCTAGCTTGTTTGATGACTGAATTCAACATCTTTTACGATTGCTTTCAGAGGTTTTGTGCGATACAAAAGACGCGCGAATGCTTACAGACCAGCTAAGAAACGATTGAAGGACTGGAACGAGATCTATAATCATCCCAAACAGAAGGAACTGAAGGTGCAAGCTGCAAGGTCAGCGTTGCATGGAACTATCATTTTACTACGTGATGAAAGCAGAGTTTACTGCCTAGCGGTCCAGTGTTACTACAGGAGGAAACCTAAACTAAACTAACTTTATTTATGCTGCATAGCTCTATCAGTTTTAAACTGTTCTTCCTAGAGGTCCAGTAAGGATCATCTCTTATTGATCCAGTGTTACTACAGGAGGAAACCTAAACTAAACTAACTTTATTTATACTGGATAACTCTATCAGTTCTAAACTGTTCTTCCTAGAGATCTAGTAAGGATCATCTCTTATTGATCCAGTGTTACTACAGGAGGAAACCTAAACTAAACTAACTTTATTCATACTGGATAGCTCTATCAGTTCTAAACTGTTCTTCCTAGAGGTCCAGTAAGAATCATCTCTTATTGATCCAGTGTTACTACAGGAGGAAACCTAAACTAAACTAACTTTATTTATACTGGATAGCTCTATCAGTTCTAAACTGTTCTTCCTAGAGGTCCAGTAAGAATCATCTCTTATTGATCCAGTGTTACTACAGGAGGAAACCTAAACTAAACTAACTTTATTTATACTGGATAGCTCTATGAGTTCTGGACTGTTCTTCCTAGAGGTCCAGTAAGCATCATCTCTTATTGATCCAGTGTTGCTACAGGAGGAAACCTAAACTAAACTAACTTTATTTATACTGGATAGCTCTATCAGTTCTAAACTGTTCTTCCTAGAGGTCCAGTAAGGATCATCTCTTATTGATCCAGCGTTACTACAGAAGGAAACTTAAGTATTTATACTGGATAGCTCTATGAGTTCTATAGTGTTCTTCCTAGAGGGCAAGTCTTAATAACCCCTTATTATCGTGTTTTGTCTATTATAGATGCATGGATTGTGGCGTGCCTTTCTGTCAGTCAAAAACTGGCTGTCCTTTGGGAAATGTAATCCCGAAATGGAATGATCTTGTTTTTCACGTAAGTTTTTAAGCAAAAATCCTCTTTTCACTGTACTATTGAACTAACTGAAACTGGGTAAATGAATATTGCAATTTAATCTCCACTCTCAGGGTCAATGGCAAGACGCTTTGGACAGATTGCTGCAGACAAATAACTTCCCAGAATTCACCGGGAGAGTTTGCCCCGCGCCATGTGAGGTAAGAAACATCTGATCTCATAACATTTAAGCAGAAACTGTATTGATAAAAACCACGATTTTTATGATTCATTTCACTGACCAGAGATCTTCAGATTTCAACCAACCTGGATAAGCTTTTCTATTTTTTTCGTCATGTTGTCAGGGTGCCTGTGTGCTGAGCATCAATTCACAACCTGTTACGATCAAAAGTATCGAATGTCAAATCATTGATGTTGCTTTTGAAAAAGGATGGATGAAACCTCAGGTAATATCATCTGTACTCCATCAAACACCCCATCAATAAGAGATGATTCTTACTGGACCTCTAGGAAGAACAGTTTAGAACTGATAGAGCTATCCAGTATAAATAAAGTTAGTTTAGTTTAGGTTTCCTCCTGTAGTAACACTGGATCATTAAGAGATGATCCTTACTGGACCTCTAGGAAGAACAGTTTAAAACTGATAGAACTATCTGACCTCTGGACCTTGGTTTATATTTTCTAATGTACTTATTTTAGCCGCCTCAAATGAGAACAAACAAAACTGTTGCTATCATTGGAAGTGGTCCTGCTGGTCTAGCAGCTGCCGCTCAACTCAACAAGGTATCAAAATTAAACTTTCAAAGCCATCGTAATTTCTACATGAACAAATTTTATCAATATCTCTCTTCGTTAAATCTTGCTAGACTGGCTCAGGTGAACTGCCCCCCCCCCTCCTAGTGCTATTGAAAAATATAGACGTTCTCTGTTTAAAATATTTAGTCTATATTTAGTCTTCACTCTTCACCCTTCGAAGACTGCCTGTAGTTGACGGTCGAAAGCTCGTCAAATAATAAATATTTCAACCTGAGAACGTCTATATTTTGCAATATAATTGACCCTGGTTAGCATCATATATTTCAAAGCCCCTCATGTAGTGAGAATTTGTGATAAGATTATTATTATTATAAAGATCTGGCTATAATATAAAACAATTACAGCATTCGACGTTCGCTTATATGCGACTCAATTTCATGCTGAGATTGTTAATATGAGATATTTTTCTATGTTGCGTAATATATGCTCAAAACCTCAGTTATATCTTCATGCAACAGCACTAAAATTTTCAGCATTAAAAATGTTTTGCAAACCTGAAAAGCATCCACAAAGTATGTTTACTGTATAATCTTAAAATATTGTGAAAATGAAAAGATTTCTCGGGATACGCCGGGAAGAAAATGACACTTGAATCGAAGCTTCTTTTGTATTCATTTCAGTAATAATGGCGTTGACATTATATAATAGCCGCATTATATTTTGAAATAACTCCTTTCTTTGGTGTTTTGCATTCACTAAATACAGTTCAAAACTTAGTTCACAACATAATCTAAAGAATAAAGGTAAATTAAATTAATTTTGAGCGGTACGCCGAAAAGATTTTAGGTTTTAAGCGTTTTCCCGCCAAAATATACGACATTAAATATATCGACATTTGACTCTATGTTTTGTTTTTAAAATGTTGTATTTTAAAGGCTGGTCACCTTGTCACGGTTTATGAAAAGAACGAGAAATGTGGCGGATTACTGATGTATGGAATTCCTTCAATGAAAATTGAGAAAGAGGTTTGTTTAAAATAATGAATATATAATTTGCTTCATTTTACCAACCTGATTAAGACCTAATCCTAACCCTAATTCTAGCCTGATTTAAAGGATTAATTTCGTGTATTCAGGATTTAGTAAACATGGAATTATTTCCAATATTATACCTCAGATTCAAATAGTCCAATAAAAAAACTGTATTTGTACCACGTGATGAGTAGATTTTTTGTGGAAGCACATAGACTGCGAACTTAAATCCTGGTATTTTTACCCGGGGCATGTAATTTAAAGTCGAATTACCCTCTTTTGCCCGCAAGGGAGGGTGATTCCACTTTAAATCACCCTCGAATTCGTAAACTAGCCTGCCGTTACGGGTGTCAGATTGTAAATATGGCCGACGGCAACAAGACGCCGGACGACAATGACGAGGGAAATTCGTCGGTACAAGATGAAATTGAACGACTTTTGTCCAGTAAATATTATATATTTTGAATATTATTTTATATTTCATAAATGTTAAATTATCGTTATTATATTTATTTGAAATAAAAGGTATTTGCCTTTTTGTCAAAAGCTTTAAATTTTCGGTATAATATATCAGTTATCAACCTTTCACTCGGGTGATTCCACAAGAAATTACCCTGAGGGATGAAATATTCCTCGGGCAGCGCCCTCGGAATATTTCATCCCTCAGGGTAATTTCTTGTGGAATCACCCTCGTTCCAGGTTGATAACTGATAATAATTCACACCAGATCACGTTTCACGAACTCCAGATTCCAAACCTACGATTCCGTGTTTTCCATGGGATCATTTGTAAACAAATACCAGCCCTTGTGAAAGACACTTGAAATATATTTCACCCAAGAATTATTTGTCTGTTGCTTTAGACACATAATTCGTCGAAAGATTCGAAGTAAATTCTAATACAGACTTTATCCGCATCGATCATAATATACTTAGTCTAAATATTTCATTATTATGATTGATTTTTCTTGGTATAAAGTATCGCTTTCTTCGAACTCATTTCCATATAATGAAATAAGAAATTCCTACCAACACAAACACAACCAATTGCAAGTCAGTATTTCAACAGGAGGTCAATTACCTTTTGTCACAAGACATGATAATGATATCATATTTTCATACAAGCAAATTCCTGTCTACAAAACACTCCTTAAATATATTTGTCTTCGTAAATTTATCATTTTTGGGAAGATTTCGGGAAATACAAACACAGACTTCTTCAAGAACGAAGACTGTATCCATATTCAGTCTATACAGCGAGGTTTATACTACAGAGCGACAAACAACACAGAACTTGCTTTATTATTACGACACAAGAACGACGTGAAATATGGCTTCATATATACAAGGCTACGATGAAAAAAGGTTTGTGAACCAAATCAATCGAAATTTTCATTGTCAGATTTGCTTCAATGTCTTGAAAGAGCCGGTTATGTGTTCGAGAAACCAGCATTCTTTTTGCCGTTGTTGTATTACGAAACATCTGGAAAATTCTCAAACATGTCCAACGTGTGCTGATGAACTGACCGTAGAGACTTTGATCGAACCACCGCGAATGGTAAAAGATTTTTTAAATGAATCAAAAATTCGTTGCGTTTACATCGACAGAGGTTGTCAAGAAGTTGTAGAATTACAGCATCTTGACCGGCATGAAGATACATGTGGATATACACCAGCCGTTTGTACAAACCAAGGCTGTGGTTTAATTGTCAACAAGCGTGATCTTATTCACCATGAAAGTGAAGTCTGTGAATTCCGAAAGTTGAAGTGTCACTCGTGCGGAGAAATAACCAAAACTTTGACAAATATGGAGGAAAGAATGGCGAATATCGAGAAGAATAATGTAACAATTGAAACTAAAATAACAAATTTAGAGAAAAATCGTGAAAGAAATGCGGCAGATATGAACAACAAAGTCGATGGATTGAAAACAGCTTTGGTCAGAGCTTTTGATGAAATGAAGGACGTTCTTATCACGATGGAGGGCAGGATAGAAGAAAGCACAAGAAATAGAAATGGTTATAAGGAAAATATAATTGTTGCTGGAGGTTATGGAACTAACTATGTAGAGATGTTTAACTGGCGTCAAAGAACATGGTCGCCATTACAATCAATGCCAACAAATCGTTGGGGAGCGACTTCATTTATTTATAACAATCATATGACCATAGCTGGGGGTACCTGTGGTTTGTCTGACATTGTTGATGATATGATTAAAATGAATATTGACCGAAACCCTGATCTCTCAACACACTGGAGTGACTGTCCTGTTAAACTACCTGATAAGTTGAGATATCACAGAAGTGTGCTGTATAATGATCAGTTGATAGTGTCTGGAGGTGATAATAGAAATGGTTTATCTGACTTGATCAGAGCAGTCCAGCTTGTTCCTCCCTATACTGTGAAGACCTTATCAAGAATGCCAGAACCAAGACATGGTCACAGCATGGAAATATTTGATGATAATTTGTTGATAGTTGGTGGAAGTACAACTGACAGTTACAAAGACAGCCTCAGCAGTGTTGTACTGTACGATATAAAGAAGAATGAACTGAAACAGTTGTCACCACTGCCGTATGAAGTGAGTGCTATGGCAACTGTGAGATGGGGAGACAACATTGTTGTTATTGGTGGTGCTGACAAACAATGCAAGACATTAGATACAGTTATCATTTACAATGTCAAGACAGAACAAAGTCACATGCTGCCATCAATGAGATTTAAGAGGAGGGCATGTACTGCAGTTGTTATTGAAAACAACATTGTGGTCCTTGGAGGATTGGGTGAGCAAAGAATGCTGAAGTCAGTTGAAGGTTTCAACTTTGAAAAATATTCTTGGGAAGAATTTCTAGAAATGTCTCAAGCAAGATGCCGACACACTGCTTTTGTTGTTTGAAAGATGTAAAAAGTATTCGTGAAAAAGCAATGAGACTTCCAATCTGTATAACAATTTCAAACAGTTGAAAATAGATTAAATATTGTGAAATAAAAAAATAAAATAAACTGAAAATTCCCTCGTATGCGTAATCAATTATCATTGCCACACAAAATTTAAGAGTTAAAACGTTCTTTCGTTGTCGTGTTCACGTGAACCCGCACACGTTGTCGTGTCGTGAACACGCACAATAATTGGTGGCTATCAGGTATACAATATACTTTATAAGCGCCGTGGTGGCTATCAAATCAACTGAGATTAAAACTCTTTTTCCACTTGGCGTAATTTTGCGCGAAGTTAAATTTCTCGTTGTCTCAAAAACCTGATTTCCAGCGCGCTTTTCTAGACATAATGTGGAATATTTTGTTTTATTTTTTAGTTAAAAGCAATTTATTGAGAATAGTTTATTCTAGCGGTTGCAATTCAAAAGAAATAGATGGAATTTTTTTGCTTTTTGCCCAACAGACACCTTGAAACCCAGTCTTTTTAGAAAAAAAAGAAGCTTTCAAGTCTGTTTTTTTTACCACTAAACAGCAGAGAAAAAATTGATACAAATCAACACACTCACTGACCTAAATAATTAGATTACAGTCTATCAATTTCGAGGGTGACAACACCCTCCTGGAAACCATGACGTCAGGTGAAATAATCGTCTCATTACTTTAGGTCGTTCAAAGACGTATCCATCTTCTGGCTGAGGAAGGGATAGGATTCATCCCAAATACCGAAATCGGAGTCGATCTTTCCGGCCAGCAGCTGCTCGAGTCATATGACGCCATCCTTTTAGCGATTGGTTCAACCGTTCCACGTGACCTCCAGATTCCTGGTAGGCAGACAAACCCAATTTCATAATCAAACCTAAATACTAGAAAATAGGAAAAACAGTTTAGAATTGATAGAGCTATTCAGTATAAATAAAGTCAGTTTAGTTTCCTCCTGTAGTAAGACTGGATCAATAAGAGATGATCCTTACTGGACCTCTAGGAAGAACAGTTTAGAACTGATAGAGCTATCCAGTATAAATAAAGTTAGTTTAGTTTAGGTTTCCTCCTGTAGTAACACTGGATCAATAAGAGATGATCCTTACTGGACCTCTAAGAAGAACAGTTTAGAACTGATAGAGATATCCAGTGTAAATAAAGTTAGTTTAGTTTAGGTTTCCTCCTGCAGTAACATTGGATCAATAAGAAATGCTTACCAAAGCTTTTAAAACATTTAGCTCCCTGAGTTGAGTGTCCAGTTGAATAGTTTTGAAACTTTCTATACCAACCTTGCGTATATCACTTGTGGATATGTTTAACATAAAAAAATGTTGTCAGTTCAACCAATGAAAAGCATAATCTTTCGCAAGTCGGAGTAACATAAAAAAAAATTCAATCTTTAGGTCGAGAACTTAAGGGCATACAGTTCGCTATGGATTTTCTGGAAAAAAATCAAAAGAAACAGCTTGGTATGTTTAAATTTGCTTCATCGAAATTCATTTAATCGAACTGCAGTCCAGTTGAGCTGTCTGCAATAGTTCAAATGTTAAACATAAAGATCGCATCTTGTTTTTACAAGAGGGTAAATCAATTACGATTTTGTTGCCCTCCACTCGATGTAGGTAAATTCTAAAGGTTTTTAAAGGGTCTTAATTTCGAGTAAAATCATACACAACTCAATTCAAGCCAGGAACAGTTGAGAAAAATTAGTCAACTATCGGTCCTCCGGCAGGAATCGAACCTACGCTTTTGCGATGAACTATTCCTGGCTTGAATTCAATTGACCATAACGAAAAAGATGGCGGATGTACATTTTACCAGAATGCATTGCGGTCGGAAATCGTTAAAAAAAGCGAACAGACGTCTTTTAAAGGACAGGCATAAAACCAGAAGTTAATTTCTTCGCTGAGTTAAATTTCACGTCATTAGGAGTTTTTCTTCGCTGGATATGCCAGGGTCTTCGTACCCAGGTTTTTTAGGTTCAGTCAGCTTTGCCAACGTCTTCTCATTAAACCAGTAAGGCTTTCGTACTTTTTTCTTTCAGTTTGTCATTTTGAGAACTTCGTTTTTTACTTCTCTTTTTAATAAAAAGAAAGCAAATCGAACAGAAGCCATTTTCAAGACCTAATTATTTTTAAAAACTTCCTTTTGTTCTTCATTTTTTCAAATTGAGTTCCAATTCAAACGAGTTACCGCTCAACATTACGCAGGCTTTCAAGCAATAACAATACACAATATATAATATAATCTTCCTTGCCTTCCTTTCAACGACATTCATTTCATCAAAATATCCATGGCCTTCTTTCATTGCCTTCCTCAAAGGACATGAACTCATCGTCTTGTTATTGAGCTCACAAAGACCAAGTTTTCCTCATTGTTGTACGAGAGACTGTATTCATAGTTGTAAGATAGCATTTTTTATTTTCGTAGCAATAAAACAAACAATCAGCTTGTGAAGTTACCCAGTAACTTGCTATAACGTTATCTGTCAACACCATGTCTATAAAATCAATTTTGAACTGACACGTTAGTTTCACATGACTATAAAAGTGTATTTTCTTATTTTGGGGAAATATCAAGAAAAATTACGATTGTCTTTTGTTGAACCGACAATTTATTTTTATCTAATCGTTTATAGACTTAATTTCAGCCGGCAATATCTGTCGTATTTGTTTATTCATAATTTTGATCTGCAAACATGCAACAAACAACGCAACTTTTAAACGATACATGCCTGTTCTTTTAATTTTGTGCTCTCTTTGAGTTTTGGAGAAGAAGAAAAGATGTCTGAAGAATACCCTGCCGTTCATATATGCTGTTTTTCCATAACTTTATTTAATTAAACTTCTTGACATGAAACAGAAAATTTATAGCTAAAAGCGGCGTAGATGAATTAAAACGTTTTCTTTATGAACACCGCTATATTTTTTATATTTTAAACAAGAAAACTTTATTAATATTTAGCTTTGTACTGACACAAAATGAAACAAAGTACGATAAATAGGAACTAAGTTTGTTTGTGTGTGTATATATAAATTAATACGAGAGAGAGCCTATATATATCATGATTATTAGGACAAAACCGTGCTTCGAGTTCAACTTACCTGCAAAAATCAATTGAAACGCGATCGGCTTATGGCACGAAATATTCCCAGTTATAAGTGATGTATTCTGAATTAAGATGATGATTGTAGCAAGTATATAATTTCCTGATTTCCAAGACATTGCATTCTTTATGTTGCAAGACGAATTGTCGAAATGGTTGGCATTTAATTCAAAAAGGAATACCCGCATTAATTAATATTCATTTATATACGTACATTTACGGTTCTAACCACAAGTCATTTAACACCTGCTATAAATACCAATTATTTGTAATGTAAAGTCGATTTCCCGTCATGCACTGATTTCTTATGTATTTTAAATCGGTCGATCATCAGCCGACCTTTAATTAAGAAAAAAAATACTCTGAAGAAAAAACTTTATAAACTTTGTAAACTTAAGGATGAGTTAGGGACTCCTATATATTATATCATGCATACGGCAACGGTTTTTTCGTAGCTATTAAAAAAATCCCTTAGGCTTGAGGTTTTTTATTTTATTTATTGAAAACATATTTATACATGCATGAAAACCTCTTCAATTAAATATAACTTGCATAAATGAAGGTCCCGATGACTAATTTATTCCGGATACTGGGTCCTATCGCAAAATACTGCAAGGTTGTCATTGCACCCCGGCATTACTAAAGGCATAAGTTCGATGCGTGCGCGAGGACTGGTAGTTTTCTCAACCGTTCATGCCTTGTATATGATTTCCACTCGAAATAAACACCTTTATTAAACGCTTTTCTAATAAATCTAGCATATTGAAGGTAAACTATATAATTTCAGGTGAATTACAGGTGGAGTTATAATAATAACAACACATAATATAGCAATAAGAGAAAGGTTCATAAGAATAGGCCTTATTGTCAAATAACGGTATGTTTCCTAGCTTTCACTAAGAAACGTGGACAAAAGAAATAATATAAGTGGGATATAAACAGAATGTCTTAGCTATATACTTAATATACGCATGCCGTTATTCTTAATTTTTAGACAAAATAACGTAGACAGGTGTAATGAGCCAGTTATTATTGTTCGGCAGAAACTTCAAACAAAAGTGAGCTGCTGAATGTTATCATTTTAGTTTTGCATGCCAGTGATATCACAAAGAACATTGCATTAAGAAACTTCACGGGTAGACTTCTACTTCACATAATGTTAGAACCTGCCCTGATCCAGGAATAATAATATTCACATATCTTCCAATCATTGGATTGGGACACACAATACTCTTGGTTTCAGCCTTCAGTGAATGATATCCGCCACATAAAGGATTGGAATTACCATTTGCGTTATTAAGGGTTGCACCAATCCTGATCTGAAAATTTGAAAGTCTTTCAGAGCAACAGTCTGAACGATTGGTGATGATCAGTTTTCGAATGAAAAACTATAAACAAAAGGAAATTATAACCAATCAAAAGTCAGGTGTTTGATTCCCGCCAGGTCAAGCAAATTCAGAGTAAGCGCACCTTCACAACACTAAGTTCAACCCTAGGTTCAACTTAGTATGACTTCTGTAAAATTAGACACTCGTCCAAGATAGTTGACAGTGACAAGCATCAATAGTGTTAATTATCCAAACATAAATACGTTACAAATAATATGTACTCACCCGAGTGGGCAGAGTATGTTTATGCTAATTATGTCACAACCTCATGCAAATGCTTATTTCATATTCAAGTATGAGGATAATAGTTAAAAAGGATTAATTTTAGGATTAAATTAAAAGGATTAAGATTACTTACAACATGTTGTAGATCCACTCTCCACCATGGGGAGTTTGTTCCATATGTATGAGTACATGAACCTTGTCTCCAATTTGAACTTCTCCTGCCATCAACAGCTCTTTTTGCAACAGCTCCATATGCTGTGTTTGTTTGAATGGCAGGCTTGTTTCGAGCTAGATTAATGGTACTTGGGTCTGAAAGAAACGAAAAACAGGGGGGGTCTGCATCTGATTAAATTATTGTTCACTTTTAGTTAGCACTATAGGAATGATTTTGTTTGCAAGGTACCTTGCTTTATGTAACAGAATACTTTCATGGTAACCCAGGATGTCTGTTCGGAAGCTAACCAGTATTCACCATCGTTGTCATGACAACTGCTGATGTCCAGACAAGACGCGCCTGGGTTTTGCTCTGATCCATACACCTGAGAAATAATAACGTCAATAAATAGATTCCCTGAGGAACATTTATTGTCAATCGCTGACAAACAATTATAACCCCTGCATTCTGAATATTTCTGATATTCTGCATTTATTCCAATCTAGGGTCTTGATAAACGGAGTTAATTCATTTATTATTTATTCTGTACGCAAAAACAGTCAAGTCAGCTGTGTCAGCCAAGCAAAACAACAAATATATTTCGTCGAGTCAGCTTTGCCAGCTTACTATTGTTTCATTTTGTATTTTGAGAACTTCGTTGTAAAGCAAATCGAGCAGAAGCCATTGAGCACAAGGCAAAACTATTTTTTAAAAACTTTCTTTTGTCCTTCATTTTTTTAAATTGGGTTCCAACTTCCAATTTAAACGAGTTACCGCTCAACATTACGCAGGCTTTCATCCAATAAGAATACACAATATATAATATAGTCTTCCTTGCCTTCCTTTCAACGACATTCATTTCATCAAAATATCCATGGCCTTCTTTCATTGCCTTCCTCAAAGGACATGAACTCATTGTCTTATTATTCAGCTCACAAAGACCAAGCTTTCCTTCATTATTATAAGAGAGACTGTATTCATAGTTGTAAGATAGACAGTTTTTATTTTCGTAGCAATAAAACAAACAATCAGCTTGTGAAGTTACCCAGTAACTTGCTATAACGTTATCTGTCAACACCATGTCTATAATTTTGAACTGACACGTTAGTTTCACATGACTATAAAAGTGCATTTTCAGGAAATAACAACAAACTGAATTACGACTGTCTTTTGTTAAAGCGACAATTTATTTTTATCAATAACTTTTTTCCATAACTTTATTTAATGAAACAGAATTGACATGAAACAGAAAAATTATAACTACTGAAAGCGGCACAGATAAATTAAGACGTTTTCTTTATGAATACCGCTATAGCCTATATATATATTTTTATATTTTAAACAAGAATACCTTATTAATATTTGGCTTTGTACTGACACAAAATGAAACGAAGTACGAGAAATAGCAACTATGTTTTTGTGTATATATATATCAGAGCCTATATAACCGTGCTTCAAGTGCGACTTACCTGCAAAAATTAATTGAAACGCGATCGGCTTATGGCACGAAATATTCCCAGTTATATGTGATGTATTCTGAATTAACATGATGATTGTAGCAAGTATATAATTTCCTGTTTTCCAAGACATTGCATTCTTTATGTTGCAAGACGAATTGTCGAAATGGTTTGCATTTAATTCAAAAAGAAATACCCGCATTAATTAATATTCATTTATACGTACATTGGCAATGTCATTGCCAACCACGCTTTTTACGGTTCTGACCACAAGTCATTAACACTTGCTATAAATACCCAGTATATTAACCGTTCCTGCCTTGTATATGATTCCACTCGAAATAAAGACAATTTTGAACTGACACGTTTGTTTCACATGACTATAAAAGTGTATTTTCCTATTTTGAGGAGATATCAATAAAAATTACGATTGTCTTTTGATGATCTATTTATATTATCAAGTCGTTTAAATACTTTTCAACCCGCAACAACAACATATCGTGTCTATATTTAAATTTTTGATTTAAAAACAACGAGGCAACACAGCTTTTAACCATAGCTATATGTCCTTAATTAGAGAGAGAGAGAGCCTGTAAAATTTTTCATGACGTTGAAACAAAACCGTGCTTCGAGTGTCACTTACCTGCAAAAATCAATTGAAACGCGATCGGGTTATGGCACGAAATATTTCCAGTTATAAGTGATGCATTCCGAATTAAGATGATGATTGTAGCAAGTATATAATTCACTTTCTTCCAGACATTGCAAACGATGTCGATGCTCTTTGTTCCAGACATTTGCTTTTTTTATGTCGTTTGGCGAATTACCAAAATTTGTTTACATTTAATTCTAAGAAAAATGTTCTCGCGTTTATTAATGTATTTATGCAAAGTGCCAACCCCCTCTTGGTTATTAACAATTAGTTAAAAGTAATTAAAACTTTATTATTTTCATACCCATTCCCGGGGATATAGCATGTTGTTTGGTTCTGGGCACAACCTCGTACCCAGGGTCTTTACTCGTAGTACGAGAGTGAGCAGAATAACTGTTTTATTATATACACAAACTTTGTCGCCCTTTCCATGCATTTTGGTTTGCTATTATCAACTAAAGCTCTCTACTAGACAGATATGAGCTAATATCTGTCTAGTAGCCAACCAATGAAATTGCAGCATATACCTCATATCTGGCGCTTGTGTATATAATAAAGGCATATAGCTGTCTGTCAGTGGTGTGCACATAAAAAAATGGTTTTTTGTATTGTTATTGTTTAAACGCATTTAGGAAAATTGGAAGTGCCCCCCAAAATAGCGGATATTTGTCATCCTGATCGAGAAAGGCTTTTTTCTAGCGACTAGGATTTAGGAATTTTATATTGCAGCTAAATTGTTTTATGAAAGATAAAAATAGTAAGAAAATGGCGTATGTTTTGAAAAACTGTATTATGAAATTTTAAATAGACCCTATCTGGCGCCAAGTTAGAGTTAAAAAATTACGATAACACATAATATAGCAACAAGGGAAAGCTTCATAAGAATAGGCCTTAATTATCGTTAACGGTATGTTTCCTAGCTTTCACTGAGAAACGTGAACAAAAGAAATAATATAAGTGAGATATAAACAGAATATCTTAGCTACATACATACGCATGCTGTTATTCTTAATTTCTGGACAAAATAGCGTAAAGACAGGTGTATAATGAGCCAGTTATTATTGTTCAGTAGAAACTTCAAACAAGCTAGTGACCTGCTGAATTTTATCATTAATCATTTTTGCACGCTAACCTGCTTGAGTAAGCGAAAATCTGTTTCCTTCTTACATGAAATATCCTTCACACCAAATGAAATTTGACCCCAATATCCAACAGAAAATAACCAAGTTATATAAGCCTTTGATTGCATTCATCTTGGCGATAAACTGTGAATTTTTTGGAGGTTTTATTAAGTGGCGTTGAAGTCATAGCCTTTGACCCGTTTTAAAGACGTTGAACGTTTCATGAGCCAAGCCTATTGTGTATTTCGGCAGCTGAAAAGACTAGGAAAGTTGTCGTCTAAAACAGACCTAATATGCACGCTGACATCCAAAGTTATGATTGGACACAACTTTAAGAAAGGGGCGTAACTTTACACAACCTCTTTTAGATTATTTGCTATACGAGCGACGTTTTAGACAACAAGGAAAATACACGAAAGCATGCATTCCTCGATGCATTCCAGGTTTGTATTCATTTTGGCTGCTGTGTTTTAAGACCATATCACATGTATGTGCAAAAAGTTTTAAAAATAAAAACAGATATTTATTTGTATTTGTAAGTCAGATTGGTTGAAGATTTATTGCCTTTTTATAGGGATATATTAATGACATTACAATGTATTTTAATGAAGCATGCATGGAGATCATATAGTATTATAGCAGATGACACGGGCAGCTGTGTGGGCGAGAACAGCGAGACTCTATTAATATAGGGTTCGATAAAGCGAGCGTTCTTTTAAATACAATAATAAAAATGATAAGATATGATTATTGCTTTAGGTCCTCCAGATAGTGGGAGATACGATTAGATGTATATAGCGTTTGGAACTTTAGAATGAGTGTAAGGTCGAGCGGATACGGGCTTTCCATGCAACGGCATCGAGCGATTTTTTTGTTCAGATTTAAGTTAAATCGTTTCAATGATTTTTAAAATTGTCAGACTTTGTCATGGTCCACTTTTCATTTAAACGGGAAGGTTTACTTTCCAGATAAATGCACAGCAGACTTCTTTTGTAGCTATTTGTGATTGCTGTTGGGTTTTTTCTCATGAAGAGGATATTTGAGTTATGAGAGGGAATTTTGCTCATGAATGAATTGTTAGACATCTTTTTCTTCCGTAATTGGCAATGATCGAATTGTTCGCAACATCTTGTTCCTGTGGCCGACAAGGCTTATACCCATCGTCTTAAGATCATTGTCCAGTAATCCGGCGAGATCAGCGACATTTTCGTAGCCAGCG